>NW_028301536.1:36510000-36707500 GCF_042242905.1 Orbicella faveolata | reverse complement strand
CGCTCGTTCGTTTTTTCGTTCATAAATCCCTTGTTACACCCGGTAAGAAAATTCAAACTGTAGCAAGTTTTACCATCAAAAAAAGCATTTATTTCTTTTCATGCTATTTAGAAGCTAAGGACTCTGTGACAATTTATTGATGCTCTTCGCTCTTTTCAAGTTAAGCTAAAACATTGCGTGGTATCCACTTCGTTTGCAAGAAACTTTACTTGAGCAGTCATCTGTAAAGAAATAAGAAAAACTCAGGTTTAATGTAAGCTAGCAATATACATGTACACTATTTCGTGGACATCGCTTCTTCAGCGGAGTATCTTTGGGCGAAGTAGGTCGTCTCATTTTTTGTTGTTGTTGTTTTTTTGCATTTTTCATGTGAGGTTAGTCTTATTTTCAAGACTATCAGCTTCTAATTTACTCTTTGACATTAGCAAAACATAAAGTAGGAAATCGTAACTGAGATTGATCTAAAAATAGCTTGAGAGAGATTTCCCCTGGGAGTAAGGCCTCTATAGCAGGTTTAATCTCTTGTCCCCTAAATCCTCTCTTGACTAAGAATACAAAAAATACAGCGATTCGACGTTTCGAAGTAATAGGCAACATCATTAGCAAGAAAAGAAATGTGAAATGAAGTCAGAAATGGGGTTCAAGTTGCACCTTGCATTACCAAAGCGTTCTCAGTTAAAGATGGTTTGCCCAATGCCGACATGCATGTGTTTCATCTGCTTCTAAATTGCTGCTTGAGGTCCTTGAGGCTACCGTGTTCCTCATGTAGGGTTGATGGAAGTGGCTATTTGCATAACCAGCCGGCGTAGACCGCATTTAAAGCAGTAAACAATGCTGGTCGCGACTTTCACAACTTCGGTTGGCTATATTTCTTGATAATGATGTTAGCTATTACCTTGAGGTTTACTGTTACGTCTGGCTCAGGAGACAGACGGATGCCAACAACATGAATAGTCGAATCGCTTTGATTTTTATATTCTAAGGAAAATGCACGTTTAAATATCAACGACCATTCAAATTATTACAACGAACCTTAAAAGGAAAGTAAGTTTTCAGTAAGGAAAATACTACAATTCGAGTTTGAGACCACAGACCTCGTCCATACAAAGAATAAGAAGGGATTGCAGATCAACTGACAGTTTAGTCATTCGATGTGGAAATCCGTATTTACTGCAAAACGTTATTCGCTGTATAGAGGAAACTATGGAAATAAGGCATTGTACCGGACGTCACAGAATGCATATGAATAAACAAATCGATCAATTTGAAGCGTTCCCTTAAAAGAGCATGAACAGCACGGCTGGCATTTTTTACTCACCAGTTATATGTTGGTAAGTAAGCGTCGTCCCGCAGTCCATTACCAGTTCCCCGCCGTTTGTTGGAAGCAAGCGCATCATCTGTTTCAACCTGGAACCTGTTTCGAGTTCTAAGTTTTCTTTTGCTCAGCGTTCGGCCAAACCTCAGATAATTACCCTCTGCACTGTGCAGGAAAGTTGTGGAGAAAAGGAAAACCAACAAGAGAACGGATAGAACAGTGCGCTTCATATTTATTGCCTAGAAAATAGAGAAATGTAGGCACACAGTTACAATTACACCCTCTAAATCATCGTTTGGATTCAAGCAAGTTTATGTACCATAAAAAGCTCTCTTAACAACTGCCCTGAAGGAGTCACTTCAGAGGGGACTGCGCGGGGTCTTATGAAACCGAGGGAGCGCCTGGAAGAGGAAACGAGAGAGAACTAAACGGGACGCGAGTGAGGGGCGGGGGGTGGGGGTGGGGGCGTTTGGGGCTCAGCTGAGGATTCATGTCAATAAACGTGATTACAAAAAGCTGGCTTACTGTCGTAATTTCGACACTTGACGGAACCTGAAGAGGCAGTATCATGAAGTAACTGACCCATACATAAAAAAGTTCATACACAAAACAATCATCAACCGGTACGAGATACGACAGGTAAAGAACCTGCCTTGCACGCCGAGACTGCTAAGACTTCTCGTAGTCCGAGACTAATGAAACAGCCCGATCGCTCCTTGTTCACTATTCGCTCATGGAAACTGGAACTCGGACCAGTCATCTAATTTTTTAATTATCATTCTAACATATCTTTTTTTCTACTGAACGGATTTGTGGATAGCAAACAGAACTGGCAGAAAATGGAAATTGTAGTGAACTCGTTTAAAAATCATACTTTGCGTGTGTCGAACATTGTAACCAGCTATTTTTAAACACCACCATGATAGATCAGAATAGTATCTTGATTAATAACCGTTACCCAACATAATCTTTGTTGACCATCTTTTACCTATCAATCAAAATTATCGAACAAGAAATTGAACATATCAAACCAGTAATATAAGATTTGAAGAAGATTAGATATCTAAGAAACTCTCCACTACACTGATAACAAACAGCCCTAAAACTAACGGACTTACATTTTTTTCGTCAGTTTTTTTTCTTAAAGGAAAGGGCATATCTAATTCGCCCTTTTAACTTTGGCGTTGCAATGCAGTGTATAATTCAAAGCCTGCTGCAAATGTAACACTTTTAGAATTCCAACAGATCTTATTTAAATCTTTAACCCACCAAGCGGTTGAGAAGTTTTCTGGGATTCTATTCCACGTTCCTGTCGATTTCTGTAACGAATTCTCCACTCTTGAGTCGACGCTGTCTTAAATTCGTCCCTAGAAAAGAAAACCATATTATGTAACAATCTTTCAGCCCATTTATCTCGATACGCAAATAATATTCTTCCGTAAAGAATACAGCTTTGTTTTAGCACCGGATCTAAACCTAGCAATGGACTACTATCAATATTCCGTGTGATTTGACCATACGTGTTCTTTTGAATTTTACACCATAAAATATCTTGCCTAGGAAATGAACCTACGAGTTAATATTTGCCGTATTGTTAACTGTTCAAATAAGGTTTTCCGTTTTGCGCTCACTTTTTGTGTAACTGTGTAATCAGCAAACATCAGAGACAGGCAACCAATTAATTTCTAACTTAGTAGAATAAACTCAGTGATTCAGGATGCTCTGGGGGCGTTTGTATTTAAATAACAAAAAAAACGAAGCTTGCTAAGGTTGTTAATAATTCTTTCTTTCTCCTGTTTGTTAATTGCGCGCAAAATGACTGTTTGGTAATTAAACTTTCTAAGAAAAATCAAATACTACAAAACCCAAACTTAATTTAACAGTCTGTTTTCCATTTTGAAATCTCTGAGATTCTCACGATAACTCCTATCTCACTTTTCGTCTTTTGAAAAGCACCATCGGACAACATCTGAAAAAGCTGAGGTTTACATGTATGCATGGACATCATTATAAATAACTACGTATGGAACGATGTGGTAAATGCTTTAAAACTCTGAATTCTCATTCTATTTTCACCTTTTTATGCTTTCGCGACTATTTTTTTTTTTTTGGTTTGTTTTTCTCAAAACAAAAAGTAAATCAAAATCTATCGTCAGAAAATTCTAACTCTGGCAGCCTTTTAGGATGAATTTCAAATCTGAAATTCAACGCTGTTTTTTCCTTCATAAGTCTTTGGATGGACAGGCGAGATTTTCTATGGACGTTGATTGGTTCTGGGTTTCTGTAATGAGTCAATTTATTTCATATCGTGTGGAGTGAAAGTTAATCTTCGCGAGAAACAGCATTAAATTCAGTCATTATGATGATTCTTGTTAATGCTTGCTCGTTTAAGGCGTTACAACGGCCAACACTGATCATTTCCGGGCTTGACTGGAAACTGATTCATCAGTGAAGTCTTACCGAGCGGATAAAGTGTTTTGATTTTGTTGCCTGTCTTTCAATGCATGCATCATGGAATATAAAATTTAAGAGTTGGGACGTTGCCAAAGAATAATATATGAATTTTTCCGTTCATTTTGTTGGTAAAAGTTGTGTATTTACATGTCCTTAAAACCCTTGCCACTTTCCTCCAGGCCGTGAACTGTTCTTTCTTTTACTGGTGTTGCAGTGGTGCTTTTGACGAGAAAAATAATGGATGTTGTGTTTTTCGCATGTATTAACCTAATTAATTTTCTATTCTGAATTGTTATTCTGAATTCGTGAGTCCCAATTCAAAGCGCGTATGTTTTAAAGAAACATAAATGTGTCTTAAACCGTTTGTCCCTATTAACCCACAGTTTTCAAACTGGTTTTTTTTTTTATAGTTGGTTATTACTATGAATTCATTTGGGTAAAATAATTCAAAAACTTAACCCACATTGCCTGCGATTTCAAGACAACGAGCTAAAGAAGACTATCTGGAGAAATTCTAGATGTTCAAAAGACCAAAATGTAAGAACACCGGTTCCGGTGAGAGCTACTTTATGGTCACCAGCGATTATAAGGAAACGGTAGCCATTATTTATATGAAAATTCCAATCAGTTCAGGTAGAAGTTCAGAAAATGTGACACGCTTTCTGGTCTAAAATTTCATCGGCGATTTGGTGATTTGGTGAAATTTGTGCTGGTTCCAGTTCCCAACTCGGCGTTAGGTGTTGCATAGTAGTCACTAGTAGTTAATTTAGATTTTGGCCCATGAAAAGCAACAGAAATGCAAGTTATATTTTGGTTTCCAAGACGTATGTAAGTTCATGCTCACGGTTTATTTGAACATGTCTTAGGAGTTATCTTGACATCGGAAAGATCCTTTAACAGGAGACACAGTAATTACTTTTGCTTTCACTGACATCTAAATAAAAGGTTTTGATTAATCGATTTGTTACCTAATGGAAAGGATATAACAAATGAGATGACGATGTTAAAATTTCAAGAAGGTCAGGATACGTGACTATTTCCATTTTTACAAGGCAACACAGCGTAACTGATACAGAGTGCAGAATCTATGAAAATTCCAAGTTCTGAAAATGTTTTACCAATGTATTCCCCTTAGCTATTTGATTTTATCGATATTCTGTTAACAAGAAATTTTGTGCTATTGGATGAAATGCAAGACAATCTGTCCAAAATTAATTAAAAAGCCTTGATATGCTCACAAACTCAACTAAAACTAAACAAACTAAATGCAAAATATTAGCGTCCCTCTACAAAAAGAAAAACAATCTTCATGAATATATGAACTGATAACTAAATTAACTTTGGCCAGTTTTCCCTTTCGAAATGAGTACAGAACACATAGCAAGCGTACTCAGAAGATTTCTGTGAAAGAAGGACGTGGCATTTTAAGAAAAGGCTGTGTTTAGCTTTCTAATTTTCTTAAAACACGTCGACGTTTTTAATTAAAATCTACTTTCAACTTAACCGTGTAGTGTTAATTTAATACATTTGTTTCCACGCGGCCCACATACTCCAAGCCCTAAGAACACACAAAAATTGCTCCACTTTTATCTTTATCAATTTGTGTATTTTAGAAAAGGAAACTTGGCTTAATAATTGTAACACTGACTTTCCAATATTTAGGCAGGTTTCTTAAATTAAGATAATCGAAAAAAAAAGAAGAGTTCAGTTAATTTTTGAACAAAGTTGACTTCGTAAACTTGTTAATTGTAGCCACGTACGTTGGAAAGGCTATCAGAAATACGTTGGATTAAAACGAATCATAGCATATTTGATATTTCAGTCTTTCTAAATGCACAGTGCACAATTAAGGCCAACTGGATAGGCATACTCCAAAAGTTTATTTACATTATTTAATTAAATTTCAGACCCATTAGCAGCGAACATCGAATGAAGAAAATCTACAATTGCAAAACTAGGTTGCGCATCCGTTTCAGGGCCAGAGATTTGTTTCCACATAGAAAATTGCACTTGCGATAAAAGATTCATAGCGGAAAAAAGTTTTGTCAAAGTATTATGGCATTTACATGAATCTTTGTAGATCGAGAAATGAAAAGGCACGAATTCTTAATTAACCCAGCCCCATTTTCTACGGCTATCATTTATAATATATACGATGGAGGTAAATTTACGATAAGGGGAAATAAAGTTTCGCAAAATTTTAAGAAGCAAACGTTGTTCTGACTTAGAAATTTATGAAACTCTTCGTTTTTACATGCTTCATGCAGGTTCCTATTGATTACTTTTATATTTACCGAGCCTACTTTTTGACTTGACATGAAAATGGTTTATATCGCATGGAAAGATTTTGACAAAAGCAGAATAGACGTTGTGCTGCAGAAGTTTATGGCAATGGTAGAGAGTCTGATCAATGACGCCACAACTATCTCTTACTTTAGGTTTCATGTTAAATGCAAACATCATTCAGAATCCCCCTAGAAAGAAAAAAAAAAACATTCATCGATCTTTTTTTGCGCCGAGAATTGGGCCATTGATTCTCTCCCTCCAAGCCCACCAACTCATGGAAACATGATTCTAATTAAATAAGACAATGGCAGTTGTTTTAGTAAAGCAAACTTGATCATTTCACGACAATTAAACTACATCTAGAATAGAAAAGAGGAACTCTCAAATTTAAATTTCCTTCTTGACCGAACTAATATTGGAAAATAAAAAGCACCAACTGAAAAGTGTTCTGCTCAGTTCAACATTCAGTAGCGGTCACACACTAGGGCTCACTACAAAGACTCAAGTTAGAACCACCTGGGTAAGCTTAATAAACAATTCCCCAATCACATGAAAGGAGCCCTCGTTAACTTTCGATTTATTTGAACACTTAGACACTGGGGGATTATCCGAGGCGGTAAACCCCATGACTACCTCTGTGCATGTGGGAATACTGTTCAGTAGCTTTCAATAATCACTTGTTAGGGTTTCAAACACTGATTTAAAGGAAAAATTGAGTTGTGATCTCACTCAGGTAGCTCAGTGTTCGAGTGCAAAGTTTTATTTCCTTATCAGAAAAAGAAAAACTAATAAAATGATAGTGATCGCAACCAGGTAAACAAGACTACCTTGACCAAATTGAATGTGACAGTTTGACGCCGTTAAGACAAAAAGGTGAACGATGAACAGCAAGACTGAACCAATATGAATTTAGGTAAGGTAAACTGTTTCTCGCACATCAGTTTAGGCCGTTATGGCAAAGAAGGAATTGACAAACATGACGACTGATCGAATCGATGTAAAATTAGGTATGACTCTAAGATAAATAAGAGGGCGTCACTAAAGATAAGGAACACACACGATCGCATCATTTTGTCACCCTATAGATCTGAATAAAAGGAGAGCGAGGCTCGATGATTTTGCAAACTAGGTTAGGTCACCACAGATTGCTCAAGTTTTGTAAGGTGAGTGAGTTATCCGAGTCTTTTTTTCCGATTAGGAATACGTAGCAAATGGGTTCTTTTTGTCATTTTGAGAGGGCACTGGGCGCCAGCATAATAACAAGCGTTTTATCGTTTCCACTTTTGAGGCAAAAGTTTTGTTCGTTCAACAAAACAAAACTGCAGATTTTAGTATTCCAGGGATGTACTAAGTCCGTGTTTCACGCTGACGGTGATATTAAGAAGTTTTAAGAGATTAAAATTTTCTTGGGGTAAATCTTAGAGTGGTTCTGTTTCAAGTGTCCACCTTCCTACTTTACTGGGTCACCTTTAAGAAGATGAAAAGTTAAACCCATATCTCTCTCTTTCGCTTTTTTGATTGAATATTATACGTAATAATCAGCTTTCTAACGATTGTCAGTTTTCAGTTATTATGAAGAATCTTGTTCCAGTTGTAGCCGTTCTTGTTGTTGTCCTTGTAATTGCTGTTCAAGAAGTACAGCTTGTTTCTAATTGGGGCAGAAGATTCGGCCGCTCGCTTGACAAAAAATACAGCAACTGTAAAACGCACAGACGTCAAATGCAGTTCCACCGTCTGGAGACATTTCCGAAAGTTGAAGAAGAAGACCGAGGCGGAGGCGATCAGTCTTTTAATGAGCATCTGCCGGTAAGAAATACTCTGCCACAAGGGGATACCAACCTTTTACCTTAAAATACCTCTACCCACTTAAAACGGTAAATAGATACCAGTTTTATGTCAGACTAGCATACCAAATTCCGGGGGTTTAGGCCTACCGTCGACACTAATCCGTCACGAAAACGGAGCTCATCGAAAACGCTCTTCAAACCGGAGGAATTTGAAAACACCGGCTTTGCGTTTTCGTGTGGACGGAAAACATTTTGAAAACGGAGCTTTTCGAAAACGATGGCGTCCCAATAATCCTGTGTTTCCCAGCCTAAAAAAAAAAAACAAATCCAAAGTGACCGGCGATTGTTACGTTTTAAAATTCCTTTGGCTCAGTGTGGCTGGGGCAACATACAACCATCTACTTGGACCTCGAGATTGCAAAACTATTTAATGTTTCATGGTATTATATATATATGGCAAGAGTTCTTTAATAAATAAAAAGACCTTCTTTTACACCGGTTGCTATATGTGTATCAATTTGTTCTGTGTTGTATTTTGATTCTACCTTTCAGGCCTTTGAGGAGGATTGATATCAGCGAAACTCTAGACCAGGAAGATGAAAACTATGAAGAATGAAATACTATTCACCTGATAATATAAAGAAGTGCAAAAAAAAAACAAAAAAAAAAAAAAACGAGAAGCAAATAAAGCAAGTTTTAAAATGCAATTGTTGTGAGCCATTTTTTTTTTGTTTGTTTGAATGATTGTTTGACTGTGTATTTCTCTGCATTTGGTGGGCTGCAGAGATTGAACTGTGCTTAGATATTCTTTAAATAGGACGTATTACGTTCAATTTGTTTGATACATTCTTGGACTTTCCAGTTGATTTAAGGTGGACCGTGTCGTCACCTCACTTTGAATGGATTATTACCATTGTCCTTCAATAATTGCATAAACGTTTCCAAAACGAGACATTGATTAAAAAGTAACCGCCGGACAGAACAATTTTCTGCTTGCGAGCATTAACTAATAAAGGAAACGGGGAATAGAAAAGAGTATATCAATGGCGGGCTTTTTCGGCGATACGGCCGGCAGCATTTTGAATTCGATTTTTTTCAAATAGCTATTATGAGATGCTTAGAGGGCAAATACATACTAATTTGCCCCCTGAGTGTCCCATAATAGCTATTTGAGACAACAGAATTTAAAATAGCCGCCGTATCGCCGATTGTCAGGTTTTAGTTATTATGAAGAGTCTTGTTCCAGTTGTAGCCGTTCTTGTTGTTGTCCTTATAATTGTTGTTCAAGAAGTGCAGCTTGTTTCTAATTGGGGCAGGAGATTCGGCTGCTCGCTTCGGCTCGCTCCATTCGGCCGGTCCAATTTGAATTCTATTTTTTCAAATAGCTATTATGAGATGCTTAGAGGGCAAATACATGCTAATTTACCCCCTGAGTATCCCATAATAGCTATTTGAGGCAATAGAATTTAAAATAGCCGCCGTATCGCCGATTGTCAGTTTTCAGACACTATGAAGAGTCTTGTTCCAGTTGCAGCCGTTCTTGTTGTTTTCCTTGTAATAGCTGTTCAAGAAGTGCAGCTTGTTTCTAATTGGGGCAGAGGATTCGATCGGTCGCTAGACAAAGAATACAGCAGAGGAAGAACGTACAGGCGTCAAATGCAGTTCTACCGTCAGGAGACATTCCCGAAAGTCGAAGATGAAGACCGAGACGGAGACGGTCAGTCTGTTAATGAGCATCTGCCGGTAAGAAATATTCTGCCACAAGAGGATACCAAACTTTTACCTTAAAGTACCTCTATCCACTTAAGGTGGCCGAACACAGTTTTCGCGCGCGCTTTTGCTGATGCAATTGAGCGTGCGCACAAGGATTGCAAAGAGCGATCTTTTTATTTACTCAACACCCGCACTATCTGTGCTATTTTTTCTCTATTATTGAACGCAGTGTATTGATGGCTTTAGTCTTTTATTACAAAGATATGTTAGAAAAGGTAACGACGCAAAGAAACCAGCAATTCTCAGCTTTCTCTTTGTTACCGAAAGAACCCAGTTAAATGCAGCGCATGCACAGTTGCTCGAAAAATTGAGACCGATTGCTTTTGCAGAAACTTGCGGATTTCTGACGATCCAGTCGTTAGAATTTCAAGAAATTTGGCAAAAAAATAGTTCAGAAACCACGTGAATGATCTATCGCAAAAAATCTGAATTTTGACATAGGGAATTTTTAACAATACAGAACATGCGGTGAAAACGATTTACGGCGAATTACGAAAATCGCCTATGTCAAAATTTTATTAGAACAGTGTTGACAGAAGGGATTTAATGTCAATTCGTAGTGGGCAAAAGATGAAAAAAATCTAACGACTGAATTTTTTTTAAATAAACAAAAACCATTTTTTAAGCCTTGTTTTTAACCAGCCCCGTTGCCATGGCAACAGCACACACCTTAGCCAAAATGCGAGAATAAACTTTTCTGTGGTTAACCTTGACTCTTGCAAAAAACGAGCGCCAAAGCATAAATAGCTTAAAAGTAATGGTGAATTAAGCATAGGCTCTTGAAAACTGTGTTCGGCCACCTTAAAATCGTAAATAGATACTGGTTTTGTATCCGAGTAACATACCAAATTCCGTGGATTTATGCTTACCCTCGACATTCATCCGTCACGTAAACGGAGCTGATCGAAAACGCTCTTCAAACCGGAGGAATTTGATAACGTCGGCTTTTGTTTTCGTGTGGACGGAAAACATTTTGAAAACGGAGCTTTTCAAAAACGATGACGTCACGATAATCCTGTGTTTCCTGATCGAGTTTCCCGGCCTAAAAAAAAAAAATCCAAAATGACCGGTGATTGTTACGTTTGGCTCAGCGTGGATGGGGCAACATACAACCATCTCTTGGACCTCGAGATTGCAAAACTATTGAATGTTTCATGTTCTTATACATATGGCAAGAGTTCTTTAATAAATAAAAAGACCTTCTTTGTCGCCGGTTGCCATTTGTGTATCAATTTCTGTGCTGTATTTTGTTTCTACCTTTCAGGCCTTTGAGGAGGATTGATATCAGAGAAACTCTAGACCAGGAAGATTTCCATTATGAATAATGAATTACCACTCACATAATTATATAAAGAAGTGAAAAAAACGAGAAGCAATAAAACAAGTTTTAAAATGCAATTGTTGTGAGCCATTTTTTTAAAATGATTGTTTGACTGTGTATTTCCTTGCATTTGGTGAGCTGCAGAGATTGATCTGTGCTTAGATATTGTTCAAATAAGACGTATTACGTTTGATTTATTTGATACATTCTTAACCTTGGACTTTCCGGTTGATTTAAGACGGACCGTGTCGTAAACTCACTTTGAATGAATGATTACCATTGTCCTTCAATAATTGCATAAACGCTTTCAAAACGAAACATTAATTAAAAAATAACCGCCGGACAGAGCAATTTTCTGCTTGCGAGCATTAACTAATAAAGGAAACGGGGAATAGAAAAGAGTATATCAATGGCCTTTTCGGCGATACGGCCGGCAGCATTTTGAATTCTATTTTTTTCAAATAGCTATTATGAGATGCTTAGAAGGCAAATACATGCATATTAATTTGCGCTCTGAGTATCCCATAATAGCTATTTGAGGCAATAGAATTTATAATAGCCGCCGTATCGCCGATTGTCAGGTTTCAGTTATTATGAAGAGTCTTGTTCCAGTTGTAGCCGTTCTTGTTGTTGTCCTTACAATTGTTGTTCAAGAAGTGCAGCTTGTTCAGTCTAACTGGGGCAGAAGATTCGGCCGCTCGCTTCGGTTCGCTCGATTCTGCCGGTCGAGTTTGAGTTCTATTTTTTTTCAAATAGCTATTATGAGATGCTTAGAGGGCAAATACATACTAATTTGCCCCCCCCTCCCGAGTATCCCATAGTAGCTATTTGAAACAATAGAATTTAAAATAGCCGCTGTATCGCCGAAAAGGTCCATTACTAGCTATACTCTTGGCCCATTAATTGAAAGCTTTGATGCCAGATTCTCCCTTTCACGAGTCATTTCCAATTATGACTTTTTTCAAATCTTTTTATAAACAGCGACGTATTGATATTGTTAAGAAAGATGCTGATTGGTTGAACGTTGTCATGTATCGCTGATCGTGAAAGCATGGGCTGTACCACCGCGAGGTCACTCAACATCAATGGGCGGAAGAACTGAATGTTTTCACGAGTTACCGCCTCACGGAATGTCCATGATTTTACGAAGTTAATCATACATTTCAGAAAATTTCCATTGTGCACTGCATTGGAATCATTGGCGGGATATGCCACAAAGTATCGACGCTGCCTGGTCGTTGACAAGTTGACTTTAAACCGCAAATAATCTCCAATGTAAAACGCATTTCTATAAAGGGAATGATTGAGGCAGGTGTAGGGACTCGAATACGGCTCAGACTTGAATATGAAGACCTCTGGCTCTTCAGAAGCGTATCAGTATTTCAGGCGGCCGTTCATGCCTAGTTGTTTTGGGACAAGATTATGATTTTATAAGTAACACTCTATTTTCACTAATAGAAAATTTTATTTGCCACCATTTTGATGCTCCCAAACAATAGAATAGTAAACACGAGAAAAGGAAATAATTGCCCTAAAAGGAAAAAAAGTTCGCTGTTTAGAAATGGCCAATGTGACGCCAGGAGACAACGCTGTGTAAGCGAGCTTTTCCTTTGCCAATCTTGAGTAACAAACTTGGAGTAATTCCTGCTCTTACTTCAAAAATGTATTTATATTGTAAGTTTTATGATACTATGGGGCGCCCATGTTAGGAGAGGTAATTGGAAATTCAGGATTAATGGAATTGGTTTTACAAATAACTTTGACGATAAGCCTTGACGCGCACTACTGTATCAATGCCATTTCTGCTATTCATACCACAGTAGATCTTGCCGTTCCGAAGCAGTTTTCTGTGACCTTACCAGCGAGTGGAATGATTCTTACAAATCCCATGCGGTAGGCGCAACTACCCGTAGTCTGTGGTTCTGCAGGGGGCGTATTTTGGGAGGGGCGCTTAATGAAGGAAACACGGTACTTGTAAATTCTGAATTAATGAAATTGATCTTACAAATACTCTTGACGATAAACCCTACGTGCACTTCTGCAACAAATGCAAGTTCAGTTATTCATATCATAACAGATCTTGTCATTTCGTAGCAGTTTTCTGTGACTTTACGAGCGAGTTATATGATTCTTACAAAACCCCATGCGGTAGGTGCAGCTACCCGTCGTCTGTGACAGCATGAATGTAGCCACCAGAAGTTAAACATGAACCTGCAGATTCTTCTTGATACGTGATTCTTTGCTTGTAGCATTAGTTATACCTTCTATTTAATCCACTGGAGGGGGTTAAACAACGTCTCAACGCTGAAAGTTCTGAACAAACCGTCAGTATTAAAGGACAGGAAAAAATGCTGGCTTGTTGCGTACGCCATAAATAGACAATCTGAGAAAAATGGAGGAATTGGATCAGCAACTTTACAAATAGAGGAAAACTCACACAGATTCACAATCCATGTGAAAAAAAATGTATATCATATCTCACGGTTCAAATCTTCGCTTTTAAGAACAAAAGAAAATTAACATTAAACGTGAGAATTTCCTTTGAAGCTCAATGACTTCATTATTTCGTTGCACCAGAGTACCTTGGCGCATGCGCGAGTTTACTTTAAGTCAATAACGGAATGGGTTAAGAATGTTGTTGATTAGATAGTCCGCTCTCATTGTATCAACATTCGATTTTGTGTAAATAAGTCACTACAGTTAAAACAATTTTCGAAATCCGTTCGAATTGGGAACATCGTAACGCCGTAAGTACTTTAAATTTCTTTTTTACTCTTTTAACTAAGGAATGTTTAGAAAGCTCTCGTTTCCTCGGCCGTTTTTTCACGGTTCTTGAGAAAGGAGCAGGTTGCGTTAAAAAAAAAAGCTGATCAGAGAGTATTACTTTCCGGTCGTGATTTTGATGTTCACTGAACACGAAGCAGCCGTATTATGGTCTTTCAGCAAGTTTGATTGCAAAACTCAAAACAACAATAAGATAAGTTTGTGATGTTAAGACGAATAAGAATGAACAAAACAGTCCATTTAACCAATGCCATTTTGTTTTAACGAGTTCTAGTCTCAACAAGTGCGATCATCATGACACGGTGATTTGCTTTCGTTAACGTTGTTACATTTACTCCAACTTTTTCATTTTGTTTTGCCTTACAAGAGGTTGTTATGATAAACCAATTATCACTGGCCTAATTGAACATAGATAAAGCTTTTTCAATATTGCTGTTTTGTATTTTTACCTTAGCTTTTCGTTTAACAGACTGTTAATCACTTGAAATCATAACAATTCATCATTGTTAAATGGACATTTGACCAACTGAAATTTTGACGCAATCAGTAGAAAGCTCGCCTTTGTCACATTCCATTTTTTCTTCCTCGATAAAATTTAATGAGCGCGCGTAAAATGCATTTTATCTTAGTCTAGCAAAGTAAAAACCAAATTTATTCACTCGCAAATTAGAGATCAGAATATTGGTGCCTTCCTCTTACCATCAGGCACAGACTGTTCAGCTAATTTTAGTATCGTTAGATAATTATTTTATATTGCTGTGCAGTCAGAGTATTTCGTTTTTATTGGTTGATCCAGGATTTCTTCGGCAGAGACGTGGAAGTCATAAAGTGATTTAAGACTTTTCCTCTTTTTCATCCTTCCATCGGAGCGAAGGAAAGCCAAATTCGAGTCAACAAACTGTGGTGTTTCATCTCAATCGATCAGTAACGGTGTACCAGTCAGATTTATTTTAGTAACGGCTTCCTAGATATAGATATCAACCTACGCTTTTCAATATTTAGCCTCGCTGAGATGTTTTTACGAAAAATCCCTCCAGCTTCTTTGGTAGAAGTAACCCGTCCGAAACAGACTTTGTGAAGGCAATTTAGTTGCCATAGATTTAACGCTAATCAAAGCGCTACGAATCAAATATAACAAGTGTAAACAACGACGTTCACTTATCAGGTACCAGTTAAACTCTCCACCGATTTCTGACCTTTTCTGGTTTGTGTAAAACACCGTGCTTGTGGATTAATTGTTCGCCATTTTGTGCCAAGAAGGTGTCGCTAAGTGGTATGACCTCAACACGATCAAACTATAGGTCATTTTTGACCTCCCTCTTGAGAGAGAATTTACTCTTTAGGCCAACTTAACCTCGACGCTGTTCCGTTCTTTTCTGTAGCAATCTTCAAGCAATGAGGGGCGATAAAGTCTTCCTGTGCTGTGCACTGTTTCTGTCCACTTACATCGCGTTTACGCTCAGTCTAGTCACAAGTAAGTAAACTTCATGTTGCGGCAGTTAAAACTGATTTCTTGGAAATATAATTTACTGTCAGATACTTGTAACCCTCTCAACTGTGTCTTCGTTTCAATCGTCATGTTTACGAAGTATACGAATTAGGGTAGAATTGATTGATAGACAGTTGTTGATCATTTGACTGTAACACCGTCCAAATCTTAATCGATTGTCCGCAAGAAAGATCTTGAGTCCTAAGACAAACCCATGTCGACAGTCGCGATTTGGAATAATTTTTATTTCAATAGTCCACCCTAAGACATTTTTCATCAATACAACGGGCGCTTATCAAGGACGCAATATTTGTACGGTGTTAACGAATCATTGAGTAGCAGCATTTGTTGATTTTACCAGCCTTCCATTCACAAACACGCACATGTATTTGTAGCAAGCTAAGCGAGAACTTAAAACGCTAGCTTTAAACTAACTTTTTGTAATCATAGCTCCCGCGCCGTCAACGAAGCCCGTAACTCCAACAAAACCGGGAAGTCCAACAACACCAGGATCAGGAACGCCCTCAAAACCACCGCCTATTCCAACGGATCCTAACACTTTGTACTGTAAGTTATCACTGTCATATAAAGCCTGTGGTTATTGTTATCGTATATTTCTATTGTTGAAAGCGAGCGCGCTCATTAGTGCATTGCACGTCCTTAGTATCCAGGCTCTAGCAGCCTAGGTAACTTTGTTAATTTTTTTTCACTATGCCTTGTAAATAACTTACATATACAACATTCTGGAAAGGGCCTCGCATGGAAACTTTTAAAAAAGCAACATGGAAAAGTTTTCTGCACAATAAGTTTCAGCATGTTGAACTCATCGATCTATATTCTCACCATAGCTGATCATCCGTGTTGTTGAAAGGAAAGAACTAGTGAACTTTAGGATAGGCAATCACAAACTAAGGATTGAGACTGGCAGATATGATCAAATTCTAAGGGTTAAGAGACTCTGCCCTATTTAAGTTTCTAATCAGATTGAAGACGAATCTCACTTTCTTATACACTGCAATAAATACTCTATTCTAAAAAATAAATTTTATAAAAAATAGAACTTATCATTCCTACTTTTAAACAATTATCTTCGTTACTATCCATCAGCAAACTTACAACTTCTTCAAATCATTATATTAATATTCAATTAGCAAAATTTATTTCATCTTGCTTTGATCTACGCAATATTCTACTTTCAAATCAAACCAATATAACTTGATTGCTATATCATAACATTGTTATATGATCACGATAATCGTTACTGTTTTAGTTTTAGTTTGCGAAGGCTTTTGCAACACTGTATGTATTTATGGTCATGCAAATAAAGCTAGCTGTTGTTGTTGTTGTTCAGTGCCGAAAAGGCTGCTGGGGCATGGCTCTATATAAAGATGATCTCTTATGACTAGAATAGACAAAGTAATATCTTAAGAGCTACCTGTATAATATTCTTTCTTTTAATTTTGATATTTAGATTCATATGTTTGCGTTTGTTTTTTGCTAGGCACCGTGTACAACTTGACCTTGAAGCTGACGAACACTACCTATGACGATAATCTAGCTACTGCGCACACTGGTCAATTCAACAAACTTAGAATGGACTTTGAAGTCGGAGTAAGTGTATTTAACCTTCATTAGTGGAGGCAGCATGGCCAGTGGAAGCAGCGAAGCCGAGTGGTTTAGGTCGCTGGTGTTGTAATCCGGGGGTCCCGGGTTCAAGGTCTCCACCCTGCCACTAGCGGGATTTGTTTCTCGGTAGTCCCGAATTCAAATCCTCGGTCAGGCTTTGTAAAGAGCCAACTGGTGTGCCTCCTGCCGGTTGAGATTTTTAACTTTGTTACGTTTATTTGAAATATTTGTTTCCTTTGTTTCAGTGGCATGCCTGTAAACTAGCTAAGCTTAGTGCTTGTATAGCAAAGTGCATGATCACTATAAAGAAGGCAAAAGATCGACGATTGCCGCTAACTTTTAGAAGCGAAGTTTAGGCAGCGGAAATAAACATCCAGCCCGTGGGCCGTATCGTAAAAAGCTGGACCGGTCACGTGCGTATGATTAGCCAATCAAATTCGAGGATTTAGGATTCCGGTCCACTTAGATGCTTGAGAAAATAAATAATATTCTTTAATTCTTTAGGTTTTGCAAGTGTACGATGGATACAAGCTCTTCGTCGGCGTCACCACTCTGAGATTCAGGTAGTTATTTTACGAATACTAATTACATATTGTAAATTTTTTAAAGAGACTTTGATCCAATTTACATGGGTATTTATCTTTACATGAAGCCACTGATTTATTGACGATTGATCATATTTCTAAACCAGTTTTGCTTTCTTTTAAAACAGCAAAGCCTCTGACGGTAAGACCATCGTGCACTTCTGTGTCGAGTTCAAAGAGAATGGAACTCATCTTGCAAACTTGACCAAGGCAATAGCCACTGGCAAGCTGGGCAAGCTTACTCCCGTTTCTGTTGCGCCCAAGCTGGGACAGGCAGGTGAGTTATCAAACAGTTCATATGCGGTCTTGACAGCTATGGACGCTGGAAGACCATGAAATTTTTAAGACGGAATCCACAAGAAGTTCGAGTAACGAGTGGACAAAAACCTAGTACCAAGATTATTTACATCGTATTGCAAACTTCCATACGACTGTTTTAAATATCTTCTCAAAAAATCATTTCTAGCAACAACAAACGTCGAAAACGAATGTTGAACTTAATATGAAACACTTGAAAGTACTGGTGAAATGAAACTGACGATGAAATTTTGCCTGTGTTTGCACAAGTTCTCTGAACTCTGAAATTCATTTTCTCTCGTTCCCATGGGAAATTGTTTTCGGTGTTATTTCAGGCAATTATTTATGTATTTACCTTTAGGAAAATGTAAAATTAAACTATAAAATACAAAATCATTCTGGTACCAGATTTTTGTCCACTAAAACCTAAAATGAAACTCGTGTGATGTCTTAAAATGTGCATATTTGACAGTGCTTGACGTCTCGTGAAGGTGAAGACGTTTTCACACGACACTGCGATGTCTGTTACATAAAGTATATTTTGGTCTCAACGTCCACTTCTTGAAATATGGTATTATTACAAGAGTCCTCTACCAGTTTTGGTTTTGTTTCAAAACTTTCTTCATTTCTTGTAAAAACAATTACAGCGTAAAATGACACAGACTCTATTACGTGAAAATTAAATCAAAAGGTCTTGAAATCTGATATTTGTTGCTGGTTACAACATCATGTATGATAAAGTAATTACCGACTGTGCATTGTTTCTACTTCATAAAGTAAACTCTTTTCAAACTATACTAAGTTATCTAACAGCTGGTACACTGTCACGATAACCTATGCCAGTCTTGACGCACAGTCAATAAACGCCATATTCTTCTTTCATTTATCAGCATGCTTCAAGGCACCAGCTCCACCAGTCTGCCCAGTACCCTGCCCATCAGCTTGCGCTCCATCCTGTTATGACACCTGCTGCCAACAGGGGTACCAACAGCAACAGGTCTATTACCCTCCCCCATCTGCTCCTTACCCGGCCACGTGCCCCAATAGCTGCCCCAGTACTTGTGCACCTACCGGCTGCACTCCGGCTTGTTGCAACACCGTGTACAATCAGTCGCCTTACCCCTACGGGAAACGCCATCACGCCCCTAAACCAGAGAAGGGAACGAAGAAACACCATATCTTCCGTAAACACCACAGAAAGAACTAAAAATTTCAGGAATGGAAAAGAATCAGGGAACAGGGAGAACGGAACGTTTTAGTTTGTTGTTCAGTTTTATCTGCATACGGGAGCACTTCACGCGTCCGAAACAGTAACTATATCGCGACAACTGCCTTACAAGGAACGACTTACCTAATCACCGGGAGCAGACAATTAGTGCAAGATCTCTGTATCGGTTTAAACATGATGAATTCCCGTCAATACTCTACAAACAGATATTTCCAGTGAAATCAATAAAACAATGAATATTTAGATGCTTATCAAAGCATCTTGTAGTGATTTTAAAGATGATTCAAATGAAATATAGTACAGTGACAATAGGACATTTGTTTACAAAAACACAGAACACTACATGAATACAATCCTATGAATTAATCTAACCACAGAAAAGCCTGGCTGGATGGCACTGGATAGCTTTTCTGTGATAAAAACCGACTGTTTACGCAAGGTTCTGCTATGACGGGTTAATTATTTAACGTTTAATTTTGTGATATTTGTTATGTGGTTAAGGCTGCAAATACTGTAGTTTTCGTTTATTTTAAGCATTGTAAATAAGACATGTGCAGTGAGGTCATGACTGAGAATAAACACTGTTCTAAAATTTCATGCTTGTTGGAGTTATTTTTATTCAAATCAGGTAAGGTGCCGCGATTATAATTAATGTAGCCCCACGTCGTTCGTTAAAATAGCTCATCACGTGGTCACGGTTTGGTTTTTACCCACGCAAAAAGATTCAGCAACTTTAAACCACGGTCACAGCCCCATCTCCCAGTGTCCCTCTTTATTGAGTGCGGTACGCGTGGAGTAATGGGCCTGTTACCCTGGGAACTCCGTGTCTCGCCACCTAACCATCAAGCACCATGCTCCCTGATAACCGAAGAAATGTAACGGCGCCTGGGGACAAATCAGGCGCTGTCATGCGTCTGTATTTTAATAGAGACATCGTGGTCGAGTGGTTAAGGTCAATCGATTTGAAAGCTTAAGGTATTTGGTTCAAATCCTTATCCATGCCACAAGGGGTACGTCTACCAATTTTTAACTTTAAATTCTAATTTAAAAACAACACCAAATCTCCAAAATTTCCTTTCTCCATAAATTTTACTAATCCTTTGAGAAAAACTATGTGTCTCCAAATATACCTAAAAAATCACCAAAAAATTTACAAAACAGCCCAAAACATAGATATGAGGGATGAGCGGAGAGATTCTTAACTGCTTGAAACGTAAACGAGATATTTGCATTAAAACCATAATACCCAGCCAAAATATGGCCTTCAGGTAGACCCCCGCCTTAAGTTTATGTTCCGATTACAATATAAGCAATTTAAACACTCTTTATTATTGTTAATTAAAAATGTAACACTTTGGTTACTTGGTATCGCAACAGTTCTTGGCTTAATTACACTGTCCACAATTAGCACAGCAATGCTCGCTCGCGCTCGATCCGCTTAGTATTACTATTATTATTATCATTATCATTATTATTATTATTATTATTATTATTATTAAGTGTGATATTCTTAGCTTAGTTTTGCCATTTTATTCCCTCTTTCTTGAACTTTAATATGGATTCTGACCAGCTCTGGGGTAAGTACTCATGAAGAAGTAATAGTGAAAGGAAATTGCCAAGGACTCTTTTGACTTCCAAATTTTTGATCTGAAGACATTTTTTGGAGTGGGGCCGGGGTTTGGGGGGGGGGGGGGGGAGGGGTGAAGAAGGAGGAGAAGAAATCGATAGAAATTTTGCGGTATCCTTCTCAGGGTGAAAAATTCTGGTAACGACGTTTTGGCTTGAGTTGACAAGAAGCTTGACCCATGGTTCGCATTTACATGTCAAATAATTGAAACTCGTTTGGGTTCTGGGCCATTGGACTATTTTGGATCTAGTGAATCCATTATACATCATTTTATGGGTCGATATAACAATCTGGTATTCATCAGGCGTGTCTCGCCCTGTGATTCCATCTGTAATTCCAACACCATAAATCCATATCAAATTAAGGAGTAGTAATTAGTTAACCTTAATTAAAGCTCATAGATCTAGCGATCCAAAAATGTTATCAGCCTTCACGGAAATTAAGTTATCGAATTTTTCGCAAGTTCCAACTCAAACACGATTTGTCTGGAAAATTTTATGTTCTGGAGGTCAGGAGTCCAAACGCTTAAAATTCCATTACATTAAAAACTTACAGAACATTTTCAGAATTTCATAAGTGACCGTAACAATTTTTTGAAAACTATACATCGTACATATTGGAGGTCAGGAACCTAGAGCTGCAGCAGTACGTTAACCAGGTAGACATCATGAGGAGAAACAGCCAATAAAGAGCGACAACTTCTCACTAATGACATTGTTGACATTTAGGGAAGGCTTTAGCTCTTGAATGAACAAAGTCGGTTTTGCCGGACACTACGTCAAAATGATCCCATTTTATGTTGGTTTCCGATCATGATCAGCAACTGACTGATAAATGCCACTTTTTAGCGAGGGCCTTGAAATGTTCTGTTTTTCTGTAAATAACCCTGTTTAGGCTACAGTTCCCAAAAAAGATATCTTAATCCTGTTACCCTACTTACGTCTTCACAGTAATCAAGTCACGAAACGTCTGAAATCCTGTCTAAACAACTTCGTCTCTTCGTCAACCTCAAGATCATATTCCAAAGCACACGCCGCATCAAATCTTACTTTCTATACAAAGATCGCTTGAACCACGTACTCTGAGAGGTCCAAAGTTATCTATCATGAAAGCTTGTTGCTGGAACTGTTATGAATTTTACGTTGGACGAAAAGAAAAACAACAAAACAAAGCCTCCATAACAGGAAAACAGAACATTTCAATTTCAATTTCAATTTTTTGACGATTTGACGATTTTAATTTTTTCTCCGTTTTCTTCTTAGCTTTTGTTTCGATTGAGAATATATATCAAACACTCGAGACAGTGTTTCATCGGCTATCCAAACACCTCGAATTTCGTCAAAAATACTCCGCTACGCGTCGTATTTTCAACTCTCTTCTCGGCGTTTGGATACCCCGATAACACTGTCTCTCGTGTTTGATATATTACGTCAAGTTCTGTATTAAAATGCGTTGGAATACAATGTTTATCACCGCTGTTTGTGTTATATTCTTAATCAAGCTACGATAGCCTAAGAAAAAGATTTTCAGAATTGCTGTGAAAAGCTACGGCGTGGCCACATAGAAATGTCTCCCAATGAAATAATGTTTGGAAATGTCAAATTTCCAAAGACGCTTTGTTGTGTTTGTCAGTCAGTAATCTTTCTACTCGACCACTGAGTTTGACTAACATCGAACAAATTGCGTTCCCATCCAGCAAAATAAAGATTTGAGAAAACATCAATTAGCTGTCGATGAATAAGAAACTTTTTACCTCCGTTAGAAAACAGCTTTGCCTATTTCTTAGTGGATGCTTAATCTTCTTGAATTTTTTTTTCGACTTAAAGCTCATAGTTCAAAGTTTATTTTTACGGAGAAAACATATGATAATGATAGAAACTTGTCCACGTTAAGATTCACGGTGACCTGCGGGATGAATCTCTTTCCAAACACGCATGTTAATTTAACCCAAACTCGACGCCTGGCACTCGATCACTGATATCGAACAGTTATCGAGTTATGATCAAAAGCCGGGTGAATTGAAAGAAAGAGAAGTCAGGCCATGGAAATCTGGCTCGGCTTCTTCAGAGAGAAACAAAGGAGCAAAATGTTGTGATGCGTGTGGAAATTGATTTCACGGCCTGTTTGCTTGTGGCTGTGTAAACAGATAAAGTCTGATAAGATGACACAAACCCAGAACCAAAAAGAAAGTCCCCGGCAAGACTCGAACCCATGACCTCCCAGATACCGGTTGGGCTCTCTAACCACTGAGCTCGGTGGGCAAGGCCATTTACTGAACAAAAGTTATTTTAAATGAGATTACAAAACATTTTCTGGATAATAATTTTTACTTAACCTTTTATTTTAACAAAAAAAAAAAAATGATTTACTTTACCGAAAAAGGCTTTTAAATTTTCAATTTTATCACAAGTTTGTTTTATCTTGGCATTTGTCCATTTTTTTGCCTGATTTACTCTAGGAAAATCATCAGTACGGCGCTTTTTTCATGCCGTCACACGTGCCTCTTGTCATTTGCTCATTCTACCGCCCTCTTCATATAAATTTAAGTTGTGCGACGTTTTATTATCTTATCGATCTCCTTGATGCAGTTTCAATTAAGGCAAACTATTGTTATAAACGACATCTCCGAAGGCTTAAAATGACGTATTCAACTATTCCGTTGTGGTGATGCTCTCTGGGGGTTCAAGAGATTCCATGGTTTATGATCTTCAAATAGGTTTCTGATTCTCGGCTATGGCGCCAATTTGGTAATAAAACATAGAGCTCATAAAATAGTGTTACAATAGAAATACATTTTATAAGACTGAGATCGTCACAGCTCAAAATTAATAAAATATATTTTACGTTTGATCTGTGTAAAATCCAACTTTGTAACTTTTGAGTGTCGAGAAATGAAGGAATAGCAAAATATTGTATTGGTGCAATGAGAATGATAGTACTCCGTTGAGACTGGCTCAAAAACGCCAAGTTTAATTTGATGTATGATTTATTTGATTTGATTTAAATTTTGAGATTTAATTACCGAAACTGTCAGTTTAATTTATGCTGGCTGCGATCCTAGAAATGGATAATATTTAGTTCTTACAGCTGAAAATGGCAGCTCAACTTGACCTTTAGGGGAGCAGGGATGACGCAGTGGCGAGAGCCCTCGCCTTCCACCAATGTGGTCCGGGTTCGATTTCGGCCTGGTGCCATATGTGGGTTGAGTTTGTTGTTGGTTCTCGCCATGCTTTGGATAGAGGACCCGGATGAAAACCAGCTAAGACTGGTGTGACTTTCTCTTTAAATATTGCAATTGTCTAGGATGACGCACATGGGACAATTGCGTAGCATAAATCGACGAAGCTTGCTGAGAAGTTTATTTGTTTGCTCATCCTACTTGGTATGGAACGTGGTGTTATTCTTTGGATATACGCGACCTAAGAAGGTTGGCGCGTTTCGCCGCAATGTTTAAGTGAAGGACGGGATGAATGACTTTTTCACGGTTTCTTATCATTTTAAGCCGAAATTGTTTTCCTATCACTGAAGTTCGGTGAAAAATTGCCAAGATCATGAGAAGATTTAATATGTTACAAAATATCCATGAACGTAAGCAATTTCAAAAATGTTATAAAACAGCCTTATCGAGTTGAGACAGCTGCAACAAAATAAACAGAAAAGCTTCCTGAGCAAAAAAAGGTATTTGTATTTATGTACTTTGTATAACTCCATACACTACATGCATTTATGTACTTTGTAGACCTCTGGCTCCATACAGACGTATTTATAGGGGAAATATTTCTGCAAAGTTAGTTATTGTTCAGTTTTAGTCTATTTCTATTTTTAAGTTTCATCCCTTTGTCCCGCCGACCTTTTCTGTTGGCGTAAAATGTACACGGATATTCCAACAGGATATTACACTTCTTGTGTATCTAAACTTCTCAAACATGTTTTGAAAACGTAATTTATATATTGGTACGCCAGTATAACATAACCTTAAGGCAAAAGGAGTTAAAGACATACTTGTTTTTATTTTGGGCGACGGAGTTAAGCGCTCAAGAACGTTCTTGGAAACGCAGCCCACATTTATCCGAAAAATTTAAAAGGAGAATAAACAAAAGGCTGACAAAGGAAAGGGGATGGGGAAAGAAATTGCCTTGCATTTGTATCTTTTGCTAAGACGTTGGGGTTTTATATTGACAAAATATTTTCAGAACGTTAAGGACAATTATTCCATGTTATCGCCTATACAAAATAGCCTCTGGCGCAAGCAAAGAAAAACATATTTTGGTTCACATGCATACCGATTATATTTACTTTGTGACACAAAGAGGGGGCCAACTAAATGTGCAATCGGCGCGGTAGCATGATTTACATATTACTACATTATATACACACTGCAGTAAACAGGAAAACAAAGTTATGATATAGGGAGACATAAGTTTATTGCATGGCACAGAAGTCCATAATTAGCTGAACACACAATTTAATTTAACCTTCATGCATTTGGTAGGTTTGATTTGTTCAAATATATAATTCTGATAGTAGGAGCTACATTATAAGATTCGATTTGACCATGTTAACACGTGGTTTTGAGATTTCTATTCTGTTGTGCCATTCGGCACGTTTCATACAGTATTAGCCCATCTTTTAACTTTTGCATATTAATCAACGCATTTGTACAAGTAACTAATTGTCACCTAAAAACGGAGAGATACAAGTAGACGGAATAGTTCACCACTAATTCCTGGATACAAAACCTTTCTTTGAAAAATCAAGAAATGGTTTGATCCTGTATGTTTTTAGCTGACAAATTCTAAATACTAATACTGAAACAAAGTTTGTCATCGAATTACGAGATTTACATCAAATGTTGTTGTTTCATGGTGAAATAATTATGTCCTGCCTGTCAAATGTAACCAATAGATTTTAAGTTAATTTTTAAGTGGTGCCATTGAAATCCTAGTAAGCAATTTGACTGAAAATTTCCCATCGGAAACTTCAGATCAGTGTAACTGCCTCCGATGTTGATGACAGTCAAATTAGCTGTCCAACCAAAAAAGAAGAAGAAGAAGAAAAAAAAAAAAAAAAAAAAAAACCAAGGAATCTATATTTCTTATAATTACGAGACTGATTGATAGGTCAAACCTGCCAATCCACGAAAGAATGCTCGTTGACAAATTTTCGTATCCAGCTTCAACAGTTTAACTTGGCTGTCACTAAATTTAATAGAAGAAAACTTACTAATTGAAGCTAAAACTTCTCATCCTCATTGTCCGTGCTAGCTTGAGTGGAGGAAAATAATTGTTTCAAAGAAAGTCATTTCTTGGCGTTAATTGAGCGTCCTGACTGTTTCGAAGCGTCTAACAGCTAGCTCAAACTGTTTTATGCCTTCATTGACTAAAAGGTTGCCTTCGTGAGCAGCCTGGGTTGTCCGGCCATCAGTTCACGTGACAGTACGCAGAACGTCCTTGTTTCGCCATTAGGCAGATTCTGCACACTGCAGACCCAGTTAGCAAATACCAATAAGGTTACCGATGTTAACCATTTTCAAAATTAACGCAAGGAACCCCGTGTTGTTTTGAGTTGTGTTCAGGCAAACTGCACACCGAAAATTTTTATTCTATGTTTAGTGTGGTGTGGAAGGTCAAATGAAAATTTTCGCAGAGTTCATTTTCTATAAGCACAACACAGCGAGGTCACTTGCAAATTTAAAAGATATTGCGGTTAAGAGGCCTGTTCTGTCATGATCATTTGTTCCTCCCTCGTTTGCTTTCTCGTGTTTGAGATATTTCGACTTGTTGCTGGAGATTTCCGACTGACAGATAAAGTTTTGGCGGCTCTGCGATACTGCGTACTCATCAGCCCAAATATGATGGGATGGCAGACACTGTTGCAGTACACCAGCCACGATGTCATGATAACAGCCACATTCAAAGCGAAATAGTCGGTGATCTGCGGATTAGCCAACATTCTCCAACAGACCATGATGTAGTAAGGAAAGAGCGTCAACGTGCTAGCTGCGACGATTACCACCAACATGATAACAGCCTTTTTTCGGAGCTTCAGCCCGTGCGAGCTGATTTGCATCACGTCCGATTCGCGAAAACTACCATCGCTGTTCTCTCTGCGGTATTGCAATCTCGCTTGGATCCTCTTGATGGTGACGGCATGGAGACCTATCATGAACGTCAGCGCGACGAAACGAAGAACAAATGTTTGAATTACAACATACATTTTCCGAGTCTTCGGCGATGGCCAATTCTCGATGCAAAACGGAATTCCACGGATTTGTTTTACAGTTCTGTAACTGAGACACACAGATGAGTCAATGATTCCAACGATCCAAGCTCCAAGAACGAGATAGCGGACTTTGGTTCGCTGGGCACGCATTTTAAACGGAAAGTAAACCACAAGGAACTTCTCCACGCTGATGACGAGAAGGGTCACAATGGAGGCATTTATGGACGTGTTTTGCAAAAAGGTGACAAGTTTGCAACCGATCATCCCAAAGACCCACCTTTCCGCGATAAATGCGTCAATTGTGAAAACCGGAATGCAGAATATTGTGATGAGAATATTGGCCAGGCTGAGACTGAGGATAGAAAAGTTCGTCGAACTTCGCCGTAGCCGCGCATTGCGGATGATTGCGAGGAACAAGATGCAGTTTCCCACCAAAGACGCAAGAAAAATCGCAGAGAAGAAGACAATAATGGCGATTCTTTCGCCAACTGTGAACTGGCACTTGACTCTAAAGCAGGAGGGGCTGCTGGCGTTGGTGATGTTGGTGCTATTCATTTGAAGGCGGTTGAAAATCCACTGAACTCATAAACAGTTCAGGAAAGAGTGAAAAGACTGTGTGCCCTGACTGATCAGCGCGATTTGACTGTAATTTAACAACGCCTCATATAAGCTGCAGAGGCTTCAAAGATTTCGGCCCTTAATTAATGTCTTTTCACTTTTTATCTCTAAACACCATTAGATCAGGCAGGTGCGAGAGATTGATTGATTAGATGTCCATTAACTTTTCCGCGGAGGCATAACACGTGGAAATACTTAACGTAATTAATCCCTACCTGCAGTCAGAAAAGGAAGAAATAACAATTTAAATATAAGCGTTTTGAATGAGAAAATGTAAACATCTATTCAAAAGGTTCGGTGGGGAACAAGAACTTTTTAATCAAATTATTTAATTTGTATACATTTTCACCGAGATAAAGTATGGATTGAAATTAGCTGACTGTGGTGTACACGCTTGACTAAGGGAATTTTGCTCGCAAGAAGCAGTTCTTTTACGTATGAACCGGACCACCTAATGACACAGACAAATAATAAGAATTATATTATGTCGTTATCGAACGCCGTGTCACAACTTGGAATAAGAACAAATTCAACAAAAAAAATGGGATTGTTTTGCAAATGGTCGAAAAAGCGAAGCTAAGTCATAGAACTCCTCGATGCCTTTAAATCGTTTCAGAATTGATCTTTGCGTTGAAACAAAAGAGAGGAAAGAAACCGACATAAAAATAGCAAACAGAAGGTTACATTTGCGAAGTTAATTTGAGAGTCATTTTGGGCGAAAACGTCACTTAGACAATCCGTCAAGATTTTATCTTATTGAAACCGCACACGGTTATGGAAAACTAATTTCCTTTAACCCGATCGCGTGAAGTGCCAGATTAAAAGAACAATGATCCGCAAAGTTGCCGAAACGTTGACTGTTAACAAAATCGCACTTACTTCGTGGATAGACTTCGTGGAACGTTGGTCTACCATCATAAATAAATACATTAGAGCATTTCTAGAGTTTTTCAGTCGAAGAATCAGAACGTTTTCATTTGAGCTACCTCTTCTAAAATTCTCTGATTGTGTGATTGTGGTGACCCCAAGTAGCCTTTGGTTTATCTTCTATTTTTAAAAGGAAATTTTTAAACGTTTGGTTTACAAAAGAAACATTCTTCTGAATACGATGCTGTTTTGGTTCTCCTAAAAGACAATTACAACGTCGAATATAACAAACCCATTTTCACTGTTTCCCTGTAGAGACAAATTAACTCGTTCACAGATAAATACATTCGGACACAATGATAGACAGCAGTTCCGAAATTTCTCTCAGCAATGGAATTCTTCGCGACCACCTTTTCAGCTATTAAGGATACATCACGACTCTTAGTTTAAAACAACAAACCTCTTAAAATAAAGCGACCGCCTCTCAGTAGCAGAATTAAATGACCCAATACTGGCAGCATATTAGACCGCTTATACACTTCTCGAGAGGCTTTAAATCAATGAGCGGTCGGGATATTATTTCCTTGGCCGTTCTGTGCCTTTTCTATTGGGGATATTTAAAGATGGTACGTTTGAAAACATGTTGTAAAACTCAGGGTAGATCGAGGAAAGGGATGCGAAAGGACTTGACCTTCTAAACGACGCTGAAGAAAAAAGCTACAGAAATCAAAATGATTTAATTTTCCAAAATTGGTCTTCTTAACTTTTATTGTACATAATTTCTACATCATTTCATTTTTATAATTTATCGAGTTTCATTATCAATGTCAACATGTTAGCTATTTCTGTTATTTTGAGGGTCAAAGATTTTTCGGGTTTTGCTATTGCGCCACCCTTCTGAAATACCATCCGTTATCTTTGTTTTCTCCATTTTAAACGATGACTTAAAACATACCATTTAAAAAAACCTCAGACAATCCAAACCATGTACAGAAAATAAAGGTGGAGAAAATGGTAAACTACACTTTTTGCCGGTGCGAAAGGGGAGTTTATGCATGTGGTTTTGATAAAGTAACCCCCAAAATGACACCGTTTTATTAAAAACATGATTCTTTTATTCCTTCAAGACTTCTGGCGACTGGCTGTTTTGCTCCAAGATTAGAGATTTCTGAAAGGTTTAAACGAGTGCGATAGCTGTTTTTCAATTATTACATTTTTGACCTTTTTGAGGCCTTGGGTGTCGCCTGGCGCGAAGAGAGCAGACGATTAATTCTTAATTTATCTGACTTGGACTCAAAACAACGGTCAAATAACGAAGATTTCAACGCAAGCACCGTCACATGGCAGTAATGAGTATACTTCTTCAAAGTGTAAAGCTATTACGGCGGCGTGCCATGATAGTTGTTTATTATGCAGGTTTGAAAATCAAGAACACTGTCAAGAACAAGAACGGTCCAGTTTCAACTACTTCAAAACAAATTGAATAATTCATTTCGTTCTTTAACACTGCTGTATTTTGCTAAATGTGTACCTTTACTTACGCCCAATTAATTTCTTCCATGATTAATACGCCCAGACTCCTTCAGTGTCTTCCTTCATAAACAATAACCTTCATGGTTTAACAAAATAGTGAATGATCGCTTCTGGAAAGTTCCTACCGGAATCGTAGAACACTTAAACTAAACAATAATAAAGTTTGCAGATTATGAGCCACCCCGCGGAAGCCTGCCCTCCATCGAAAATAAAATAAATAATGTCACAAATATTTGCAAAAAACCAATAATGCGATATTGAGATCTAATGTGAAATGTTTGAAAATCTACTGATATTTTAAAAACTACTTTCATTATTATAAAGCCTCAATTAATTAGAGGAAAACGTACTTTATTATAATTTACCTCTAAGGCAATAATAATGGTATTGTTATTTTAAGACATGTGACGAAAAATGATAAATCAATAAATGAAGTCACTGACCTTGGCAGACCCAGCAAGCGGCGGTAGTTGATTATCGCGAAACTCTGGCGCTGAACAACTCTCCTCCGCCTCCACTGAAGCCAAAGCCAAAAATGGACTCAGTTAATTAAATTTAAAGACATATGGCAGGCGATCACAAGGAAAAAACGATTCTGATCGCCTGTTGAATCAAATTACACAAGAAAAACGTGTAGGATTCACACTAAACGTTTTGGCTGTATATTTCTACGGTTGTTGCGTAACATACAAACAATGTTGAATAAGAGATTGATACTTTATCCAACCCGATTTCCTTTCCAACTTGTCAACCTTTTAAAGTGGTTTCGTACAATACAAATTTCGTGAGTTATTTCTCTTCCAGAGTGGAAAAAAAATGAAAATAAATAGCATCAGAGAGTATATAAAAAAGATAGTTATCGGAAAATTCCACACGGGAGACGCAAGGGAACTTTCAGATAACCCGCGTGCAATTATACACAGCCCCTATCATGCAGCCATGATTGGTCAGAAATTTTCCATGTGTATGTCTGTACTATTTCTAATCAGGACAAACGGGTTTACTCACTCATCACAACCCCGTTCGTGTTCTGAGCAATTTTAATATGTCGAAAGGCATATTTCTTTCTTTTTTTTCTTAGCGTCTGTGTTTTTTTTTAGCGTCTGTCGATCTCCAGTAAATTGAATCATTTGATAACCTGTTCGTGCGCCCCTTAAATTGATAGACATCTGTATGTATTCAGTTTCTCAGTTTTGTTACACAACGATTTATATATAAACGTAATCGAGACAAATTTAGTACAGAAATTGCGATCATCTTGAATTAATGTTGCTGACGAGTTAAATTGGAGGCTCCCTCGCTTGTACGTTCAGGCTCTGTTAGAAGAACCTGATTACTGTATAAAGAGTTATGAATCATTCAAGTCGACAAGCTTTAATGGGCATTAAAACATTTCTAAGGAAGTTTTCCTAAATTAAACATTTAGACCACACCGCTGTGTGGTGATATCTTCGATATCAAAATTGAGTTCAGGGCCTTTAACTCCAGGCGGATTCTCTTGCTATCGCCGGCTGACCAAGGTATAAACTCCAGAATGATAGAGAATTAATTACCTTCGGCATGAATAAGGGTTAAAGTTTGAATTGACATCTTTGAAAAAAAGAAACTGTATGTATCATGCAATTTAATGATGCACTTTGCGTGTGTTCCACTTTTCGTGTAGACTTATTTTTTAGCAGAATTGACAGTAATCCCTCTGGCGGGATAAACGGATTAATCTTTGCCCTTGAACTAAGGAGCTTAACCATTATTATTTGCTCATGACCAGGGGGGGCAAGCAGCGAGGCCTGGAACCAAGTTTCTATGATCGCCCCAGTTAAGAAATTTGGCCGAGCAAGACTAAGTACTGGTTTGTGGAAAACAAACATGGCGGACTTCCGTGAGCGCGATGCGTTTGTAAAGTTTTGTAAACGTCGTGCATATTTCACGTTCAAACATCTACGAAAAAGCTTCAGTTGCCCTGCATCTAAATCTTGGACATTTGATCGAGGCATCGGTGATAAATATTCCAACGTAAACCTGTGAGCCCTCGCGAGCGGGAACTCCACAGTGTGAGCCAGATTGCAGGCATGAATATTTCATTCGAGCATTTTTAGGTGTCCTATCAACGGGATAAACTGAAGTATTTCTATATTTCCGGACTCCCTGTTGGTAAGGGTTGCTTTTTCTGAACAAGTTCGTGACCCTTTTTGTTTGCACTTATTAAACTGACAGGGTTAAAGTAGGTTTCATAGTGAGTGCAGTGGGTACGGCGTTTTTCTGCTACGTTACTACAAGAGGTCTGTTTCAGTTTCAGGCAAAGCATCTGGCATTATTTATGAAAGCGAATACTGGATAGGTCCCTCGGCAGAATTGAGAATTCATCAGCATCTCTTTGCCGTTACAATACAATAGTTGCGTCGTTGATTGTTTTTGTTTCTTCATAATCCTTACACTTTTGTTTTGATATTCTTGACTTAAGGGCTTAAATAATGGGTCCAATCAAGTCGTTGACATGGAGAGTGTGCAGGAAGTTTGACTTTGCCACCTCATTTTGTTGCTCTTTCTGCACTAATTTTTTATGTCACCTCTCAATCAGTTTTCAAAGGGTTCATGCTCCTCTCTTGCACTAAGAATTGTCATTTGAGACAAGTACTATTAAAGACTTCTTCATCTAACTTTATATTAGTCTGCCTTATTGTCTTATTTAGCTATCCTTCCACTACAGGAACAAGCCACTGATAATCAACACGTTGGGCCAAATCATGAGTTGATATATTAACATCCTTACTCATCTTTTTGCCTTAGAGGAATAAAACAAATCCTTTGGTTACCGGTCATTTGATTAGCCCCTAGCCAGTTAGCCCCCAACCACAAGCCGATTAGCCCCTTACTCATGCTTAAGGAAAAAAATATATACAGTTTTTTTATTTCTGGTACGGGGCTTATTGACTTCTGGTTGGAGTTTAAATGTTTAGGGGCTAATAGACTTGGGGGCTAAATGACTGTTACAGATCCCTGTGCTTGATGTCTTTTCTTGTTATTCTCGAAAGCCTTAAAGCCAAGTCTCAAAATTGGCCTATTTCAAATGTTGTGGAGGTTCTTTTGACTCAGGTTTACCCAAGTTAAAGTTAGTAATCTGGATGAATGACCATTTTACCTGCTTACCTCATTACTACCACTCAACTACAGGTAACATGGCCTCATTTTCCTTCCCTGGGTCTATTTCATAAATTATCTCCCTCAGCAGATGAGTATATGGCAGCCCTATTTTGATATCCAGAAGTATTACAGAGCTTTCTCCCACCACACAAATAAAACTGATGCTTATCACCAGTACAAATTATGCCAAAGCATGTGAGCAGAAGCTGCTTTCTTTATTTTCACGGGTAAATAACTTGTAAATGAAATACCTCAACCCAGTAAAGGTTCACATTGAGTCTGTGTCTAGCAAACAGTCCATTTTGGACATTCCCATATGCAGAAGCGGAAAAATGATTTCAAATTTGCGAGTTCACATTGTTACTGAACAGTAAGGGATGGAGGTTTCAAAACCTCTATAATTTATCACTGCATTATCGAGACACGCAAACTGGTAGCTATTTTCAATGTTGTTGACTGATCTGCAACTGCCCTCAAGTTTCATGATTAAATTAAATTACTCGAAAGAAAGTCTTCAGACTCAACACACTACAGGAAAATCATACAGTAAATGCAGTCTTTCATAAGAAAGTAAGTTAAGACGGAAAAAACTTTAGACAGAAAAGCTTGTTTAATGTAGTCAATGTAAGCTCAAGTTTAAATGTACAACTCTGAACAGTTGAGAAATATTTTAAAGACTTACGTTCGGAGGCTTCGCGATATATAATGGCAGACATGAAACAGTTCGACATCGGTATTTTCCATAGAAATTTGGGAAGAATAATTGCTCGGTGTGAAGATGGAAAGTAATGAACCTTGAAATTTCCACAGCAAAATAAAAACTTCAGCTTCGTTTTCTTCCTGAGACGGAGAAACCTCTCCAGGCAACCAAGAATGCCACCACGCTCGCCAGGAAAATAGCACAAACCTGGTCCTGGATTCCCTTAGTCCTGATTGTCTCAGAGCTGTCGTTAAAAATTGCTAACAGCGAATAAAAAGTTATCGAATCGAAGGCAAACCCTGAACAAAAATGGCGGCGAAACATGTTTCGGTTACCTCGTGTTATTTTCGCGTCGTGCGCATGCTCGTTACGGTTCTCAAATGATTGACAGATTTCTTTACTGGGGCGATCATAGAAACCAGAAAAGCGGCGAGATCAAAGGTAGCTGCCAGCCCCCCCTGCTCATGACTAAAGAACGTTTAAACGATGATGAGCTCAGCCAAGATATGTGTTCATCTTTAAATCAGCGATGTCGATCTTCAGTCGCTATCTTTACTTATCGAGTCACTTTTACCGCATATGCCTCCAGCGTAAGATAACCTTGATATGCTATTCAAAAAGACCCGAAAGATCGGAGCCTGCCATGACATGTGATGTGATACGTTAGCCACGATTCTCGTACCCAGTGCTGACCACCCTCCTGAGCCAGCGAGGACTTGGCACGAGGAAAAGGTAGCCCTGGAGATACACGCCAGATAGGCCATTTTGCTAATGCAAATATTTCCTAGTTCCACTCCCTTGTGGGAGCAAGGAGTGATCAATCGGCCGAAAATGGCCTCATTAATTCATTAAATAGATCAAATTTTGCCCCCACAAGGGACTGTAGACACAGGCACAGGCACATTCGCAGCAATTTCGGTCGAAAAAAAAAACAGCGATAGGTCTGTGGAGGTTGGCTACTGGAGACAGTTATCGTTCATGTGGTCTTATGTTTGGAATTGCCAAGTCTACTGCTAATGGAGCGTTATATCAGCTAAAAAAAAAAATAATAGAAAAATAATAATAAATAAACATATTTATGCACGATGACCATTTCAGTTATATAAACTGCTATCAACATGGGTCCTGCGTAAAATAAATAAATGAGTACTTAATAAAATGAAATTTAAAATATTGAAAAATCTAAAAAGCTGTGTAAGAAATCTAAAAATATACAAATAGAAAGGGATAAAAAGACTGGAACTAGATTCATATACGATTAGTAATAGTAATTGGACCGAGCGGAGTAATCGAGCGAGGGGGTAATCGAGAAAGTAATTTCAAAATCGCACGAGCGCGTAGCGCGAGGCCGATTTGAAATTACGAGCACGATTACTTCCCTGAATTGTACGACATGAAGTCCAATTACTTGTATCTATAACAAATTTCGAAATTAAAAATGTATTTTGAGAACCTCTTTTGAGAGAAAACGTCTGTTGCGCTTTTCATAAGTTTTGAAAACTGTAGGAAACATCCCGAAGGAAGACATTAAAGCGCGCGTAATTGACGTGTGAATCACATGGGTATCCAATTACATGTATCCAATTACAAAAAAGTTCAAATTGGATACCTAAAATTGGACACCCACGTGATCGCACGCCGATTACGTGACAAATAGAACCAATCACTATCGAGAATTTTGTTATAGATACGATTATCAAAAATATCTACCCCTTTATAAAAAAAAAAGTTCTTTAAATTCCCCAACTCTCCAGCTTCGATGAGGGAAAGCATTTGAGGTTTCCGAGAAAAGTCGAGATTTGGAACGTACAACGATAAGAGCTCCGAAGGAAAACCACGAAGATTACTTAAATCGTAAGCATTACTACAGCGTTATCGTGCAACGGATTGTTGATGCTTACGGTGCGTATTTGTCCGTGCCAACAGGCTTTTCTGGCAGCACGCATGACGCGCGCGTTTTGCGTTCAAGCAATTTTTTCCCACCGGTGGAAGAAAAGAAAATCCTTATCATGCCCTGCATTGATGCTGAATCGCACGCAAATTCGGCCCCTCATATTAGGCCGGATTTAGCATATCCACTCAAGTCATGGCTAATGCGTCCCTTTCAGGACAATGGAGCACTGACGGCAGCTCGCCATTATTTCAACAAGGAACTAAGCAAAGGTCGAATAGTTGCCGAACATGGCTTTGGCCAAACGAAAGCGAGATGGAGATGGTTAGATAAAAGAATTGATGAGGGAACGATGAAGATTCCACTGAGTGCGGGCAATCGACTCTGTAAATCGAGAACACTTACGTTAATAAAAAAAAAAAAAAGAAGAAGAAAAAACAATCACCGTGTCTTTGCTGGAAGACAATATATGCTCACAATGCAAAGATGCTAAATGCTAAAAATTTCCTACTTGGACATGCGCGAGGTATACGGGCAGAGCGCCTCTCAAAACCGTTACTAAAACAACGCCACTATGAAAAATCACAGCAATGTCGAGTAAAAGGATGACGATTTGGAATGCCCGCCCTGAAAAAGCCCTTCCGAAAGGAAATTCACGACTGGATTTAAAGAGAGTGTAACAAATATCCTGCTTGGAAATTATGAATGAACGCAAACGTCGTATCAACCAAAGTGCTAGGTACATGTAGTAAACGCACATCGTTTGTGTTTTGATAAATTGACGCTACTGTGTTTTCTCTGGCGTTATAGGTTACAATTGCAATAAACCTGCCAAAAATCGTTTTACTCAAGAATGAGGTCCAAACCTTGAAACCAAAAGCAATACAATAGGCTTTTTGTTTTTTGCTTCAGGTTAAACTACTTAAGAGAGCTTGTTAGATTAGGAAAACGCTCAGTGAATGCTACCTTGTTCAGTCAGGCTTCTGCATACATTTGAGATATAGACAGTGGGTAGCTATTCCAGACTTACTTCCTGCCTTGAGCAGTGCTTTTTAGCATCCACCTTGGCTGGACCTTTCTCGTCAATTTTTGCCGTCTTTGTAGGTACTTTAATTTGATAACTAAATACACAAAACGTCAGAGAATCTAGACAGAGGAAAGAGGGACAAAGAAACACTACAGTATGGTGGTAGATCTTCATAGTGCTTTTGACTTACTTTACGAAAGGCGATTGCATTAAGTTTTTTTTTATTTGCACATGACAAAATATCTTACGTATTTTTTTGTAAAGAAAGGAAATGTGGACAACGTACTCTTGGTCTTTGAATTGGAAGAGTTTAAATTCTCCTTATCTTGATCTCTATGTTTCTGACAGCAGCCACCCCTTATCTTCTTGTGTTCTATGTTGATAGAAAATAAACTTTTTATAAATCGCTATTTTAAAAAATACTCCACGAATAAAAGAGTTTTCTCGGGGAAAAAAGGTAAACCAACTCACTCTTATTCCTACTTTATCATTGCGAACGTCCGTCTACATTTCCCACTTCGCCTACAAAGTGTTTTGTTCAGACCAAGTTCGGGGGACTTCCCAAACACACAACTTCCCAAAGATGTCAAAGATGGGGGAAGGGGAAACTTTTCTGGGGACTTCCAAAGCTTCCCAACCTTTAATACATTCCCAAGAGTGACAATGCATTCAGTTTTCAATTCAAAAAGTCTACGCAGAGTTGGTAAAACCTGATTTTCAACACAGGCGTTTTCTCTGCACAGAGTTTACGGGAAGGAATCCTTTCTTATCATTCCTTGGGGTCCGGAACCCATTAGAAAAGGCGGTTTAGCAATGCTTCAGTTGCAAAGCTTTAACAATTTTAAAACCGGATTTCTTCTTCTAGAAAAGAGGAAAGAAAATGATTTACGGTACTATGTAGTTTTCTAGATGGTTTTGTTTTCTCACAAGGATATTTTTCTTGTCACCTTCAATAACAGTTATCATCATAATCATCATAAGCATCAAGCTTCCAATCCATTTCTGAAAATTACGGATAAACAATATCTGAAAGAAAGTAATAAGAAAATAATATGAGTGCGCATCAACGACTAGAGCTGCTGGTGGTTAGGAACTTGCCCTTTGTCTCGACAGATTACCAAGAAGGTTGTCTTATCTTGACACCTAACACTAGCCAACAAAGAGTATAAGGAGCCTATGGAGGAAAGGTTTTTTGCCCACCAGGGGTTGAATATATCGATTACATTTTGATTTTATGGGAGAGCTAATGTTAACTATCGCTGGCTCCACTGGTCAACTCAGTGCCAAGCTTTGGTCGCACTGCTTAACATGTGCTTAGTTATTAAGGTATCAGTATGCCCCAAATAACTATCATTCGTTGGTGCCTATTTACGGTCGGGCGTTTCACGAAATCTTCACGAAAACCCCAGTAAAGTATATATTTTCTGAAAGCTTAAGAACTGCAGATTACGAAGGTATATTCGTTAAAATAAAACAAATTGACTCTCGTGCCGCCCGTAACCGGCCGTGATGAGCACTGATGAGCGTTGGCCTTTGTTCCACTTATGATGTCATCACCTTTGACCAAAATTAGCATCATCTATACTCAAGTTCTGCAGGAGGAAAAGATCTTTGCAATGATACCTCAATGGAGCCTGAAATATGCACGAAAATGCTCAGAAATTGTAGTGAAAAACTCCAAGCAAAATTTTCTGCGACTTGGCGACTACACTTGGCTACTCCATGGTAAAAATTGTCCGTCTCGATCATACTTTCTGAGAAATTTTTTTAACTTGAAGCAAGCCCAGTAGAAGGTCAATCACTGCATCACAGAGATAACAAAAGGAGAAAAAGGAAAGGCGAAAAAAAAAAATTAAGAAAACGGAAAAGCCTGAAGACGTAGGTCACTTTCAAGTACTGACCGGAATTATACAGCCAAACGGATCTTGTAGATACAGCCAAATGCTCGAGTAATATCACTGAACCGGAGCACAAGAACGCACATCACTGTAAAGTGTGTGATTCTGATCAGCATCCCATGGTCCATTACGATAAAGGGAGATATCCCATTCCGTCCATGTTCGTCCAACAGATCTGCACAATAATCTGCACAATAATCTGCCCAACAAAAGCCACAATGACTAGTTAAAACCGCAAATAGTATTGAAACAGAATTGTGTCCAGACACTTACAATTTTGTTCTTGCACAAGTGCCTGTTAAAACGTCTTTCAAAATTGATACCTGGACCAAATACCTGCATGGTTATGATGATTTTATTATAGTGCAATACTTGCGTTATGGTTGGCCCATTAATTATCAGTCAAATGTGTCTACATTGAAAAACCACTCCTCTGCCATCAAAAATAATTTGTCTCATGGATTATCTGTCTGGAGAACGTGCTCACAGAGCAATTATTGGCTCACAGAGAAATTACATGTAATCCGTTTTCCTGTCCATGCTTTGTGTCGTCGTTACAAACTATGCCAAAAAGGGACAGTTCAAAGTCACGCGTGGTTGATGATTTAAGCTTTCCTGAAGGTGTATCAGTTAATTCAGGAATACCGGAGGATAGTTATTTAAATCATGAACACACGTTAGTACTCCTGGGTGTTGATAGACTCATTCATTTCATTCGATTACATGGACGCCATTGTCATATCTATAAGAAAGACCGTACCTTGCCCGAGCCTTCCGACAAATACCACTGGATCCTAAGGATGTTCCTTTGCTTGGTTTTGTTGTTAACAATCAACTTTATATAAAATTCAAAAGTCACCATGGTATGTTAGCGAGTAACAGAAGCATTGATTCACACATTAACCACAGACAGTTACCTTGCAGATGTACACATTGATGACTTTTATGGTGTTGAGATATAGCAGAGTTAGCAGGTGTAGCATTCAATAGGATGACTAAATTGACTGAGGAGCTAGGCTTGGAAGCCTCGGCTCCTGCGTAAGATTAATTGCCAAACACCCAAATGCTTGTGCTTGAAATTTGGTTCAATACCAATGACATGACAACATCGGTTTCTGAGTTTAGATTAATGGACTTTAAAGCTGAAATTTCTCGTTGGCTTCACCTGAAGCGAGCCACTAAACATCAATTGCAAGTTCTTGTTGGTAAATTACGTTACGTGTGCAGTTGTGCGCGCCCTGGAGGAGCTTTCAGCATGTCGCGTTTGTCGAATGACCTGCGCAGTTGTGATTCACGTAGGAGCAGCATTCCTGTGTCATACGACCTTAAACTAGACTTGCAGTTGTGGCCACATTTTCCTGACAAATACAATGGTGCCTTTGTGATAGGCACAGAGTTTCTAGAATCCAGTAAACAATTATTCAGTTTCCGCAGATGCTAGCCTGACAGGATGTGGAGCCATCTGTGAAGGAAATATTTCCATGACCTTTTCCGATATGTATTACTCAGCAGCAGTTACCATTACGGATAGAACTTCTCACGGTGGTTGTGGCAATCGAGCTACGGCAATTAAAGTTAGCAGGCAGATGCATAATGATCCACTGTGACAACCAGGTATTGCATGCGTTGAAATGATCAACTCTATGCGTAGCAGGAATAATTTCTTACAAACCTGTTTATGGGAATTGTGGCTCACATTAGCGGTTAACAATATCACGCTCAAGGCTGAGCACATGTACATTCCTGGTCGTGAAAACACATTAGCTGATTGTCTTAGCATGTGGCACACTGATGCCATGAACCAATCATAATTCCAGGCCGTAACAGTTGCTCTTGATTTGCACCCAGTTCCAGTCGACCCACGGCTGTTTTCCGTTAACCTACACTTAATCTGCTGGCATTTAACATTAGTATTTTATTACCCACTTTGTAGAATCCCTAGTCCATTACCTTGGTCTGGTCAAGAAATCAGCACTCAGTGAAGAAACACTGCGTACGCGCATAACTCAGGCTTCGAGCCTATTTCTTGTTTTGTAGAGTTTATAACCTACTCGCCTTTCCAGCAACTGAACAGGTCTATTGGCTCTATTTAGCCTTCCTTGTAGGTTCTTTTTCATCATATAATTCTGCAAATAATTATCTGAGTTGCCTTAAGCAAGTGAGTCTATATTTAGGAGCCAATGCTACCTTTTTTGCAGAGGTTAATGTTCTCAAACAGGCTTCCAAACGTGTGCTTGCTAACTGAAACCACCAGTACGTAACATTTAGTAGACATTAGACATTTTGTTAGTCATTTTCAAGTTATTGGACTTTCATTTTATCTTGTATTTTTCCGTGTGGGCAGTTTTCCTTGTTGCCTTTTTTTCGTTATTTGCGGAAATCAAATTTAGCTCCCACCACTAAAGCAAATGTTGTTAGTAATTCAGCTATTCACTTACGAATGTGTGATAGATAGATAGATAGATAACTTTATTTCAAGTCGGGTTGATGAGGCTGATTAGGCCTCTAGCAAGATTATGCTAATTTACCGAGAAAAATAACTTTAAACGAAAGAAAATTGAAATTAAAAAATTACAAGAAATAAATATATAAGAGCTAAGACTAGGTTACATATGTAAATTTACAATAGATCTAACCGCAACCTTAAGATCTTTAAGTGTGTGGTGTCAGCTTTCAACAGGACCACTGTTTTCCCCGGGTATACAAAACCAAAACATCATCTTAGTAATTGGACCCAGGACAGTCAAGCACCGCTATTTGCTACTCACACCCCAACAGGATTCAAGCCTGTTGGAGGGCATCATTTTGCTAAATTCCTTAAGTCCTGTATTGTTAACATTAGGTTGGACCCCACACAATACTCTCCCCATAGTTTAGGAAGAGGAGGTGCTACTTTTTCCTTTTAAACGCTGAGGCCTCGGTCTCTGTTTATTAAGTTCTTGGATGTCTATATAGTTTATTTAGTTCTCGACACCTCTTAAAAACTCACCGTTGAGTAAAACACCTTGGAGTTTGGGGGTCTATCTTCTCTTAGATTCTATGTTTGTCATTTGTCAATACATTTGTTGAACCCCATCTTGGTGTGACAGTGATTAGTCTTCAAGCATGCTAAATATCAGATAAATACGTATTTAATTCTATCATTTCCAACGTCATTTTACCCGTGGTCTTCATTTTACCTCCGGTCTGCAGTCTGCAGTCTGCATTTTAGCCCTGGTCTACAGTCTGCAGTTGGCGTATGGAAAAGGTAGAATCCGGAATCCTGAAACGGAACCGGAAGTGGGACCGGAATCGGAACCGGACAAATAAAAATTGAAGATGTTTTGAGGGTGCTACTCACAATAATTGCTTAACAAGAATTGCATCTCCATATGTAATGTTATTTTCTTTATGTCGCTTTTTGTCCGTCCGGGGCAAAACGGAGACGAAGATACTGGAGACGAAAATTTCTTGCAAGAGAGCAATTATTGTCCGTAACACCCTAAAAACATCTCCAATTTTTTAATGTCTGGTTCCACATAACACCTTTCATAAATTAATAAAAATCACATACCTTGCACGTTTTAGGAGATAGCAGTGTAAAATAAGAAAGATTGAATTTGATTCGATTCAAATTACTCTAGTCGTCGTCCAAAATACGTCTTCGAAACTCGTGCCGCCATTTTGCTTTTGCCGACAACTGCACGAAGATTTACGAAGATAAATTCAGCGATCGTGACTCTCGGTCCCAGTATCAATTAAAGAAGGGCCCTTTCGTCAATCCCTTCAAGAGCCTTTATGAAGCTTGGAAAAAGATTGAAATCCTTAGCTCTGCGCTGCGGAGTTTGTGGCGTCTGCATTGAATGGAGGAGCAACCTTGACGTGTATGGAACTGGATGGCTCATTGGGCTCAATGATGCTAAAAGGAAAACGCTTCAGCGATCTCGATATTCTTGATCTCAAAGAAGTACAACGTAGTACGTCTCCACGCGCGGTAAGTTTCGAGCTCCATAAACTTAGCTTATTTCAACACGTTTTTCTAAACAAGTTAAGAGCTGAGGTCATACGCACCAAGCCAGCGGACTGCAGACCGCGGACTGCAGACCGCGGACTGCGGACCATGCAGACCATGCAGACTGCAGACCGTGCAGACCATGTAGACTGCAGACCGCAGACTGCGGACCGTGCACTCCATGCAGACCTGCATTTACTTTTGACACGCATTTTTTTTTTGTTTCTCGCCACAAAATAGTGTTTAATTATATATCAGGGTGTTTGTTGTTGTGACCAATATATGCACAGGCGCTAGGCCGCGCAAGCTCGGTATGTGACTGTTGATTCAATAAACGAACGCGCTATAGATTTGTATCACAAACACAACCTCCATTTCCCTTCTAGAATCTCGTCATCGATCTTCTGACTCTCGCCAATCGCTATAGCCGCGATCCCAAACTCGTTAAGTTCCAGAAACTGTTCTTCAGTTATTGCTTTTCACGCACCGACGACAATGACATGGCACCTTTCACCGCCATTCACCAACAAGTGAATCTTCCGGAAAAGGTGATATAAATCAAGCTTTTCCCGAAACCTGTCGGGAGCAGACCCAAAACATCTTTCTTCTCTAATAATACTTCGATGCATTCTTTCTGTTTATCCTTTAAAAAATCAATATGTGGAAACAAATTCAGAGCAGTTCTTCGTCTTCTCTACTCAAGGCCACCATTTGGGTTTTTTTTTTCCTCGCATATGACGCCATGTGGCTTAAAGCAACCAAAATGGTGCCATGACGACTCCGATAAGTCGTTCGCTTTTGTCGTTAATTTTTACGTGCTTGTGCAATATTGCAAAGGGATATTTTATTTTGTTGTGCAAATTTGACCCACAATTGAATCGTTTCATGATGTATAATTTCACTATTCAATATCAAAGATATGGCGTAAGCATACCTTCAGTCTCTTTCTTGCTGAGCCACATGTAGTTCAGTAATAATGGAGTTTGCGCAAGCGGTATGACTGATAACCAAATTTGACAAAAAAGATAAGGAAAACGAATTTTAACGAAACCGTCGCTTGGAATATATTATTCGCCTAATGGGATCGACTCGATACAAATTTACGGGTTATCTACAGCATTTGCATCGCATTTAAACGATGGAATTGAAACAGAATATTCAACTGGACTTAAAATGAGGATTTTAATCTCTATCGCTGCTGTTTCGCGACTGGCCAGCGTTTAATGAACAAATTCACCAATTCAATAAAAAGTCGCTGAATAGGAGGTGAGTGAAAGCTCCACAGCTTAGAATGAAACAGAAAATGTGTCCCACCAAACAAACTTCCCTGCTGTATTCAATACTTCAGACGTTCCCTCAATGGCCAATTAAAATGCAGAAATGTTGTGACTATTACAACTCTGTAGTTCGTGCCGAGTTTGGAATCGAAGGCTGTTCTCTGCGTGAACCTCAACCCACACATATACTTTCCTTACTTTTAACTCTGTTTCCCGCTGTTTACCTGATGAAAGACCTAGCATTAAACAACGTGGGGTTTCAATGAAGTTAATTTTGTCAAGAAGTCGAACTCCCTAAAACTTAGCTGGGACCGAAGTTAATTTAAAAAAATTCCAGTCCATATTCTTGATTGGTTGGAATTATTGCTTTCCTTAGTCCAGCAGGCATGTTCTGGTTTACTCATTAAAGACATCGTTGAGACCACTTAAGAACCTCTACGCCCAAGAAACCAGTACAGCTAAGTGATATGTTATTGAAGGCACTGGAATTTGAAAGTAAATTTTGGGAGGCAGATTCAAGTCTAGCTAGATATTCTCGGACGCTCACAAGCGAGCACTTGCGACTGATTTTCCAACACAAGACATGTTCACTCAAGTTAGCGTGATATTCAGTGATCTTCTATCGCGGACAGAGAGAGATTCCTTGTGAATAAATTTTAGATATCGACAAATTACACCATCATGTTTTCCAATGTGTTAATTAGTTGCTTATAATGCATGTGGGTTTCATGTGGATTTTATCATCAGATCATGTATGGATTGTAGGCTAAACGCCCCCACCCTAATCACCTCTCATTAATATGCGAGCTAAATGTTTAAAAATAATTAGACTCTGTAATTGCCCTTCACATAGGGCGAATGACCCAGACAGACCCGTTTCTTTGTTTTTCTACAAGCAGTAAACAGTGGTTACCGTTTTTGGCTTTGTTAATGAGTTGCAACCCACTGTGACTCCAGTAATTAATTGCTTGCTTTTATCTGATTGTACATTTATACATTTACCACTGAAATTGGCTGAAGAAATTTGCACAGCTTGAGTTAGCGATCAAGATAAGTTAAAACCTTTATTTCCCTTACACCAAGTTGTCTACACATTTTTCATACATGTCATTCTAATTCAGGAGTAAGAGGTATCTTATGTTACTGGCTTACTACAAGTTTTTACAATGCATTTTTCGATTTCTGTTTTCAGACTTACATAAAGATAGTGGATCGAAAACCGATAACATTAGGTTTTCCTCGGTAGACTGTTAACAACATTATTTCGGTTATTTTACAAACGGCACAAACGATTTCCAACCAATCGCGGATTGAAATAAAAACAAACATTAAACAAAAATTAGCGAAAAAGGGAGAAAACTAAACGCCATAATGGCCAAGACAATGCATGTTTGCCAATTAATTAAGATATATATATAAGGAAGAAACTCTTGAAAGAGCTCGAAGAGCCAAACGAGACAGAAATAATTCCGGCAGGCGGCGGGGGAGGTGCACTGAAGGGCATGCTTGACGTAGCTAAATGTTACGGCGTGGAAAATCTTGTTTTGATATCGCTGAACGAGACATTTACAGTGTTCAGTTCTGTCCTTAGTTTCATTTCCAGTTTAAGCCGGAACGATTTCAAAGTAGGTCTTAATTAACAGGACCTAGTTCTCAAGAACTGAAGTTGACATTAATAACTTCCTTTCTCCAGAATCTGGTTCTTAACCGACAGATGACACATATTACTTATCAATGATTGAAGAAACTCTACATCTAGTATCTCTTAGGATAAAAATGAACACGAGTCACACCTAAGAATTTAAATTCCAGTACGATAAAGGCGTTTTTCTAAAATTGTAGGACGAGCATACCTATTATTGTTTAGCTCCACCGGGAATTAACAGACGACTATTCTTTGCCATCATTACCTGTTACTTGCTTCTCTGCGTTATTTACTCTTGAAAGATTTATATTAAGACGTTACACCATGATTAATAAACATTGCACATTTTCATAATTCTGAATCCTGAGTTTTGGGTCTTGAAATCTTTCGACAGGATTCTCGAAGTAAGCAATATATTAGCGGAATACAGGTCTCCTGTGGGTTTACTGATAGCGCCTTCAGGCTTGACAATGTCATCCACAGATCTAGATTGTAAAACCAGTGTTGCAATTTCTTGCGGTTTTCGATCAAATGGACGTTTAAACAATCTGCTCAGACGCCGGTTAGGGCGAGCATTCGACGGCGAATCATCACCATTTTTATGAGCGCAGGTTTACAACTTGGCCGCGGTAATTAATTACAACCGAGTTTCGGCCCCCGGTGTGGAACTTCTTCGCCAGCTTGAATATCTTCCTGTCGTTCTAACACTTCCTCCTTGGTTGTTTGAACTGTCGAGCAGCAGGGCTCCCATGTTAGAGCTTTTTCCCTGAAGCCTGCAGGTTCTGAGGCAAAGGGAACACAGGGCGATGGTTTCTTTACCTTTTTGCGTCATAAAGAAGTAGATTAAAGGAGAAGCAGAACAGTGACTGAACAATAGCCAAACACAGACGGTGTAACCAATGTTCACACTTGTCGGGCTAAATTTTCCGGAAAAGACAAATGTGAAGAGAAACAAGAAAATATAAATCGGCGCCCAGCAGATAATTATGGCAATCAAGTTCAGTAAGATAATCTTCACGGCTTTTCTTTGTCGTTTGTGCTTACTAAGAACTCTCCTGAAAGAATCCCTTTCACTTCTGTGCAGTTGAAGATGGAAGCTTCTCTTTCTTTTCACAAGTGTGTAAATTGTTATCGAATGGAAAATGGAAATCAGCATTAAAGAACCAAAAAAGATCGCTAGCTTCGCTATAGTTGCATTTCGGAATGTTTCAGAATCTGGCCAGACCTCCGAGCAACGAAAGTTGTCGCCAAATTTTTTCATTTTTTTGAACCGGACGTAAAAAATTGAATCTGCTATTGCTATGATCCACGCGACAGGCATAAAGTGGCACACCAACTTCTTTCGGAGCCGAACATTAAACGGAAACCGCACCGCGAGGAACTTCTCGAATGTTATGGTCAAAAGATTCATCAAGGACGCTAGGACTGCAGTATTCTGTACAAAGGTTACTAGACGGCACATCGTTGGGCCGAAGATCCAGTTATGGTCAAAAACGTACAAATCCAAAGTTACGAAGGGTATACAAAATATTGTGATAAGTAGATCTGATACGACTAGATTGAGAGTCGACAAGTTGGAGGAATTCCGGCGCTTGGAAGAAAACAGAGTGGCAATCAGAATGGGAATATTGCCAAGAAGTGATATCGCCACAATGAAAAACAGCGAGAAGACGATAAAGTTGCGTTCTCCTTTGGTAAAAGTACACTCTAACGTGTAGCACAAGGTGGGTCCGATGGAACCGTTGGCTGTTGAGCTGTTCATACCGGCTGGTGGGCTCAAGGTCAGTGTCTTACAGGCAACTGATCTTTGCGGATTGTTCTCGGAAAATAGATATGCGAGATACCAACGGAGCCTACACACGCCGACACCAAGAGGTGACTGTCGGCGAATCACAAGACAGACTCACTAACATCCTGTCAAAAAATAATACACTACAAACAGAACATAATTATCATAGTTTGCATTAAATGAAATGCCCAGAGCTCCAACATGAATAATGTATTTGAAGAAAAAACTAATCATTTCTTATTGCGCCCTAAAGAGATAAACTGCGTATCACTCTTTTAGGAGATATTTCATGCAAAATGATAGATATTAATCGGCAATCTTTTATTTTTTGTTAGACTAATTATGCGTTGAGCAAAGATAACATCGATATAGTTCTACGCGAAATACGCAGTGAGCAATTGCGTGTTCGGCAATTTTTTTCCCGTGGCTTTTCCGTTCAGCTAGATTGAAGATGTCGAGTATGTTGATTGCGGCTAAATCAAGACAATAGTATGAAAACAAAACACCTTGGCCGATAAACATTTGCAAATTCTGATATTCGATTATATGGCGTCCGTTTTCAGGTGTTCCCTGCTTGCAGGAAACAATGCCAAAGGAAATTAAGAATCCAGTTTTTAAACTAAAGCATCATGTTGCTTATACCCAGACACTGAAAGTTCCTTAATGATCAATATATAAGTGACAGAAGTACAAGTTTTTTTTAATGATTTTAGAAAAAAAAAAAAAAAGCTGAAAATCGCTTACGCATTTCCACGCGCAATTTCTTCAGCGTTCAATCATAACAGAAGCCATTCATTTACATACATCACAGTTTACAGACATAATTAGACAGCGTTTTTCATGTTGTCTACAAGCCTGGGAAGAGGCCATACAAGATGAATAAATCTGCTGGGTATAACATATTTTATGGCATATTAATAACGCCACCTAATGTTTTCCCAGGCAAACACACAAGAACAGGGTGACGGAGAATGCAACGTAACTCAACTTAGCCACACCGCTTAGGACTTCGTGTCCTTTGGACAAACGCCTTATGTCGCGATGGATTAAGCCTGTTTAAAAAATAATGCAAATCGTAACGTAATGATTATTAAAACTTTATTTCGCAATTCGGAAACAGTTAGGGTTTTTTTTTTCCACAGGCTAAGTATTATGACATTTTACCATAATAGTTGGGAAATTTACAACATAGGACATGGCTTAATGAAGCATTTTGTTCACGCTTTTTTTGAGCAAAAGTGGTAAAGTTTGCAATCTTTATCGAGATGTGGAATCTTATATGTGTCAGGGGAAAAATAAAAATAAAAATCTGCTCATCTTTTTGTCTCAATGACATCCATAAGCGAAGGCGGTGCGACCTTCGGGGCGGCTTTTAGCTGGTAGGCTAAAAGCAATCAATAATATATAAAATACTGAATGTTGTATAAGTTATCATGCACTACTACTTGACTTGATGGTCAAGAAGCATACAGTCAGGAATTCCTGGTTTAAGTATCATAAAAAGCAAAATATTACTTTTACCCCTGGGAGTGGGAGGTAAACGTATCGACAATTTAGATTTCACATGATAAGAAACTGGCTTTTAAATTTTACTGTATTTTTATTTATTAGTTTTTAAATTATGAGACTTTGATCAATGACAGTCACAACAAAAAAAAACATTGACATGCACGTAAATGTGCCTTTCTATAAATGGTTTCTCTTTCTTTCTGCTGGATATTCAAAATAACATGGAATGAATGTTAAATAAAGATATTAAACATGAAAGCAAAATCTCGAACGCTTGAACCATTAATACGTGACTACAGTCTTGGCAATGGCCTTGAAAACGACCGATAATTCTGTCCATCGATGATTTGACATTTCTTGTGGAAAATGATGTAATTTATGAGGTCAATTTTCTTTACATAAGAAAACTTACCTATTAAGCAAAATACGGCGCCCAAAAGTTGAAAATAAAATAGATTCCACTCGGCATCACACTGATTCATTTACATCAATTTAATGTTGAAAAGAAATATCTTTCAGCATTAGTTTTAAGGAAGACTAAACATATGTCGAGTCTATTATATATGCGTACACTTGTAGAATATAATTAAACAACCGCAAAAAAAAAATTCTTGTTCCACAATTGCAATAAGAAATTTTTATCGGTGTCTTAAGCCGTAGACCGGTGTAGAAGCTCCATTTTCCATCTATAACAACTATTACTGCCTTTTTTAAGTTTAAAGATTTACCTTACAAAAGATTTCATAGACATTCTATATTTTAAGTAGTTTGTCATCTCACTTCGAACGTCATGTCGTCGGGTTATAATAATTCAGTCATGCAACGTTTGTTTCTTTAGTTTTCAATTTAGGCCTTCCATCAAAGGTTTCTAGCACAAAAGCTTCAATGTTCATTCAGTTCCTTCTTCGAAAGCATTTTTGACCCCACGTAAAGCGTGTGGCCGTTGGTGGTAGCTGACAGCACAATATATAAATCTTGATACATTTTGCCAATGAAACAGCCTGCGCCCTTATCTATGCAAAATACCAGAAATCTTGACGGAAAAAGACCAACAGGGCGGATTCAAAGTTTTAATATTTGCACCCAAGAATAAATCTTCGAAATGTTTGCGAAAAGTTTGCACCTGTGCGTGATTAAATCATGTTTTATCAGTTAAAAAGTTTTATCCACGTTTGTGCGAATATGGCGAATAAATAATCGCCGTAGCCATTTACAAACCTTTTAGAACTAATTCAAGGAGAAAAAGTGTTATCGTCGCCCGTAGGTCAAGAATAACTGTTCCTTCCCATTTCGGGTGGAGCCCCACGACCTCCTTGTTACATAATGGCAAATATATTTAGAGAAGCAAAAGTCGGATCGAAAAGCTCATGATGTGACTGAATATTGCTTGGAAAACAGCTTGCTGACCACAAACAAAAACAATTTTTGGCGGTACGTTTTGTCGCCGAAATCCCGCTGACAGTTTTTAGCCATTAGTCAGCAGAATGCAGCTGGATGTCAGATAATCACAAACATAGAAATACACAGTTTACCTTTAACAGTTTTACGTCCGATGGGTTTTAATCAGTCAATCTGAAAATTTCCAAGTAACAGAAGCAACTTACTTTTCGGCTAACAAACGTTGTCTTAAAAGAAAGGTCTCTCTGAATCTTTGGATGTGGGCTCAGTGCTGTCACAGTTTGATTTCAAAAACAAAACTCGAATAAATCAAACAGATGTCAACAGTTGTGAAAAGAAGACAACAAAACGTTAAGCCATAAAGGCAAAAAAAAAAAAAAAAAAAAAAAAAAAGGAAGAAAGACAAAAAAAAAAAAAAAAAATCCGAAATGTCAAGAGCAACGTAATTTAAATTAACAAAGTTAACCTTTTCTTAAACTGGTTTTGTTAATATATTTTGATTTGACGAATAACTCAGAAACGGAAAGTGGAATATTATCAGAAAATGACGTAACACGAAAGGAAAAAGAAACGAAGACAACCTTGGTGACAGTTGGAAATAAGGTTTTCAAAACATGATGCTATTGGCAAATGATAACGGTAAATGGCAAGACTTTACGCAAAGCTCTGCTTATCAAATCAATAACTATATTTCATTTCAAAAGGAAATTTGAATTGGGTGCGCGGAGTGTCAGAAATGTAGAGAGGTAGAAAATTTAGCCGGCACCTTTTAAACTGAACTTCTGCGCATAGTTAAATCATTTTCGGAAAATTAAGCTATCTTACCATTTCCACTTTCCTTCAATAAACATTTTTTTTCCTATTTGCCTTTCGTTCGTATTACTATGACAAAACTTCTGAATTTCATTCTGAATCCGGTTTTCATATCAAAAGTTCAAAGCAGCCGAGAGATCTTGCTCATTAAGAAACGAATTAAAAATTCACCGGACATAAAGAGCTATTATTTCCAAGGATTCCCAATGAAATTAAGGACTTTGCAGTTTTTTTTTGTGAAATGTAACAGAGGCACTGTTTGAACTCAAGCTACATGTACTTAGCAGATGAGGTTTAACACCTTACTTATAACCCTCACAGTAAGAAAAATTAGACACTGATAGATGGACTACTTGTAAAATATGAAATGAACAAACCTGCTTTCTAACGAACGCAAACCATGTTTTTCCTTCAAAAAAAAACCGGATCAGCTAAACGTATCAACTTATGGGGTCTGTAGTCGGAATTAATCTTCCTTGACGTTCCCCGCTTCCTATTAGATTTCATGCTCATGTTAAGCCACTGCTTTGAAGTTTCCATTAATTTGAAGCCAAATTTGAGTCGCTGAAAAAATGGGAAAAAAGATGTTTGCTCATGAAAAAATAATGGCTTACTCTAAAGGATGCAATTTCATCGTGGTTTCCGGCAGTTGCGACGGACGTATAAGGGTTGGATAGAATGTGACCAAGGTTATTGGAAACATTTCACAACAAATTAATTCAGTAACTCGGATGCACGAGTGAAAACGAGTAATGAGGTTTTACCATGTTTTTTAAAAGAGAAAAACTCAATTTTCACGAAAAACATTCTTGCGTGAAGAAGTCGAAGTTTGTTTTGTATATACGGCATCCCATTTTAAGCCGCGGAAACAAATTATGGTGAAAACATTACTGAAAAAGATGGCATTTAACATATATGCGTCCTCTAAACCCATTCATGAAAAATGATTGAGTTTTCTATGTGACGCCTTAATTAAAGAGCTGTAACCTTTGATGGTAAACAAAGATTTTTTTTTCCATTTGGCGTTAAATTTTATCAGATCTATTTTCAGGAAATCAAGTTTATCTTTAAATTTTTGACGACTTTAAAAAGCACAGTTTAAACTATACAAGAATCGTCATAACATCTTGAAGCCTTCCTAAAAAAAACAATCTTATGAAACACACCACAAAATAATCATGAATATTAATATTAATACAAATAAATAATACTAATAATAATAACATCATCATCATCATCATAATAATAATAATAATAATAACAATAATAGTAATAATGATAATGTTACTGATAATTAACTTTCAAAGCATTTGGGCTACGTCGGTGGGCAAGGAAAACCACACTGATTTTATCGAGTTTAAGTTGATTTATAAGATAAATTATCATATACTCTAATCTACTCTAAACACTCTATGAGGCCTCTGGACCACTTTGAAATTACAACGAAAACAAATAACATATAACAATATTGTCTAATCATTGCGAATCGGTCATCAATGCCAAACTCTTATAGACATCTCGACATAAACTACAAACGTATTGGTGAATATTATGTCTCCAGTGCAGGTTTCAAAGTGAGCACGGTGACACGTGCGTGAGAGCGAAACAAAATTGTTGTGCTGTGTCGGCGGACGAGCGCATAAGTTTATCTGATTTATTACTGAGTTGTAGTAACTAAGACATATAAATTGCCCTCAGGGTCTAACATTAAGCTAAATTTAGTTTGGTGACGCAGGCTAAAGCGTTAAAAATAAGAAGGCTAATAGAATTGCCAAATACAATCAATTAGTCCAACGGGCGCAGCTTCAAGGTCTAAAATTAACTCAAATTTAGTTCCGTGACGCAGGCTTAAGCGTTAAAAAAATGAAGGCTAATTAAATTGCGAAATGTAATCAATTAAGCATTTGCTTACGGTGCTTAATTTGGACTCTTGGCGGAAAAACAGGATGAAACGTTCCCACGCATGGCTATTTATAATACTGCGCTACTATACTTCACGTCACATTTCCCACAATCTATGTTTACGTACACAGAGAAAAACTACCCTTCAAAACCAACAGTAACATGACAACGAAGATAGAGTGACTGCAACCACATCTAAACAAAGAATCAACCGTGAAATAAAGGATAGCGCACTTCTGCACATTTCGCTACTGAATGTAGCTTACAATGATCAACACTATGTTGTAACTTTGTCAGGAAATCAAAGAAGCATTTTGCAGAAATTAGGGAACTTTTTAGAAGCAAATGTGACGATCAATTTTGTAAAGGGAACTCAATTGGTCGCCCGTTCAGAAAGAGGCAATGCAATTCAAACCTTCATCTACAAGAAAACAACCTCCTAAAAGGTATGTAAGTGACTGGGATTGGGTAAATGTTGCTAGAAAGTCAGAGTAAATTTTAGATATTTCTGTGGAAAATCTACTTTATTTCATTAACAATCACGGTTAATTCTACAAAAAGCAGTCTATGAAGGCTATACAAGAAACAGCAACGTAAAAATAATACGACTATCATAGTAACAGTACAAAACAAAAGAAAGCACAGAAAAACACGAAAATCATACGTCAAGAAAATGCAGGCTATCCAATAAAGTCTCTATGATATCTACAACTTCAACTAAATGTTCTGTTCAGCTATGTAAACTCTACTGAAGGAGAATTGAAAAAACAAAAAAAAAAGATTTCATGAATGTCATAAACTGAGTTGCAGCAATTTTCTACTGGCTATCTTGAAACTAAAACCTCTTTCGAAGAACCAGTCAGCAAGTATGGTGTTTTCCTGCATAGTTAGCCCTGCAGAACTCGAACTTAAACATGTGTTTATTGGCTTCGCAGAGAAGATGTCCCATGGCAAGTCAAATACGATTCTGCTCCCGAAGAGCTCAGGAAAAAAATCTTTGCTAAGACCGTGTGTTCTTAACGCGTCTACAGAGACTGAGAACTAGCGATATGGCAGTTCTTGTAAATAGATTCATCATAGTACATGTATGTATCAAGAGAAAAACCTAAAACAGCTCGACCAATGCAAGACTGGCCAGGGCTAAGACAGTGCATAAATACTATGGACATACAGCCAATAGAAAAATGCGGTAACAATAATAATAATAACAATAACAATAACAATAACAACAACAATAACAGTAAGAGTAACAGTAAGAGTAACAGAAACAGTAATAGTAATAGTAACAGTAACAGTAACAGTAATAGTAATAATAATAGTAATAGTAATAGTAATAATAATAATAATAATAATAATAATAATATTAATTATAATAATAATAATAGAGTTAACACTTAATAGCCAAAGGCTAATAAGCCTGTGACCCTCGGAAAATAAAATTACAAACCTAATGATAAATGAACAATACTATGAATACAAATATACAATATAATAAAAGTTAAAAACCTAAAATTATGAGACGCGAATAGTTGAATCACAATAATATTAAAAACTTTCACCTTACAACTTACAACTTCCAGCTTACAACTTGAAATATGAATAACGACGGGCAAGGTTTCAAGTAGTAGTATTCTTGTGACTGTGAGTGAAATTAAGGATTTACACCACAAGTGAAGTTAAAAAATCCTCTCAAAATTGCACTAACCGTTAGGGCGAGTGTAATTTGCAAGGATTTTAAAATATCAAAATAGTCTTTAATTTCAGTAGACGTGCGGCATGCAACCAGTGGTTGAATTGCTTAATCAAATTGAACTAATTTACATCCAAGATGCAAACTTGGGGTTGTAAGGTTTTTAGGTGTTCTCTGATTAGGTGCAACTTGTCTTATTCAGTGATAGTTATTTGAAATTGTCGCGCTTGCTAATAGTAATCTATTGTATGTACTAACTTAGTTTAACGAGTACTAGCCATTAATTTGAAAATGGCCTGCGAGTAGGCTCCTTAGTAAAAAAAAAAAATGTACCTTGAAGTACAAAAGTCAAATGAAAGAGGTTTGGCAGATCGGAATTGTGTTTCAATCACCTCTCCCTGAAAGATATTAATAAAGTGCCAAATACATGATAGAAAACCTGACAAGGGTTTCACCTCTAGCCAGTTCGAAACATGACGCGTTAATCGAAAAATGAAAAAAAAAAAGATCACATGAGAATTAGTAACTCTGTATATTATTTCCTATAAATATATCATATATATTATAAATAGAATATTTCTCATGTGCAAGATTTTTTTAGATGAGGACAATTTGCTCTTAAAATCGATTCCTTCGCACACATAAGGTCATGTGAATACCCCGTTCACACGAACTAAACTAGTTTAACTAAATCGGGTGTACGTTTTTCCAATTTGTAGATTAGGCTTTGCAGTCATTTTGAGAAGACAAATTTCAAACCATCTTGCTACCATATTTAAGTAAAACAGGTTTTTACCTGTTTATGTTGTGGGGTTTGCACGGTATGAGCAACTAATTTTTGACGTTATTAGTTGAACCACTTTTAACCATGTTTGACATGTTGGCGTGAACGGGCTATAACCCATAAGTTTCTTTTTATACTCAAGAAAGGATGAAAGGTAGTGGAGTTAGTATAACCCATATTCCCAAGGTAGTCGTGCTTAAGTTATTTTTCATAAGTTCAACTTTCGGAAATGCAAGCAGCGTCTAGAGATAGCCAATCCTGAGTCGTGGAGTATGCTCTGGCGTGCAGCCCAAGCAGCTTAACGAGCATTTTCATCCTCCACGAAGACACCCACGCAACGCGCGTGGTAACATTTTCCCCGAGCAGGGATGGCGACGTGGTGAGAGGGCTCGCCTCTCAACATTCGAATCCCGGACCCATTAGCATATATGGGTTGAGCGTGTTGTTGGTTCTCGAACATGCAGAGAAGGTTTTTTACAGGTTTTCTCCAGTTTTCTTCCCTCCACAAAAACTAACACTCAAAATTCTAATCCGATTCCGAGGCACGAACACATTACAAAGAGCTTATGAAAGCTCTTCCGTGTTTCGCGGGTAGATAAAAAATGACATTTACATTTACGTTTCGGAAACTGCAACTTGGCAGCGGAGAGCTCAGTACATTATATATTATTGACGTTATATTTAGCCAGAGAAAGTTATCATTCATTTTCAATCCAAATAAATAAAGGGTACAATGTTAATAAGTAATTAAATATGCCAATAAATTAAAGACTTATAATATTAACAGTGTCGAGAATTATCTAAATCACCATTAAAAATACTGTAGTTGTAGTCAGGCATAGTAATAAAATCTTAAAAGTTGTTGTCACTGACTTAAAAATCTTAAAATAGACGTTTCGGCTAAAATACTATAACCTTCTTCAGTGATGAAATGAATGTTAACGGCGTCTAAATGTAGGAACTCGCTAGGGATTAATTTAGCATTTTGTAACTGTCTGGAATATGCGCGTGGTCATTAATTGAGTTCGGTTCGCGAATGGAATGCCACGCTTCCAAGAACAATCTACGCGACCACAAGGGACAGCGGTCTATGACCTTGACATTATTAAAATCAAATTCGTGGTTGTTTTTCATACAGTGTTGCGCCAAAAGAGAGTTCCATTCGCGAACCGAACTCAATTAATGACCACGCGCATATTCCAGACATTTACAAAATGCTAAATTAATCCCTAGCGAGTTCCTCACATTCTTATTATAATAATAATAATAATTATAATAATAATAATTTTTTTAAAAATTTTACTAATAACAATAATTTTATTATAAAAAATTAAAAATTACAACTGTAAAAATTCTTAGGACAATATATATGTCAGGGAAATACTAACTTACAAACGAATTACAAATTACACTCATTCTTTACAACCCTTTATTACAATTCTTTATAATAATAATAATAATAATAATAATAATAATAACAATACATGCATACATACTAATATAATAATAATAATAATAATAATAATAATGATAATAATAATAATAATAATAATAATAATACATACATACATACATACATACTTAGGAGGACTCTATCCATCAAGTAATCCAGCAGACTTATTACTGCCCTAGGCTCATGGATTGAACTCGGTACCATAAGTTAAAAGCGGCAAGACTTTAAGGACTTAAAATAATAATAATAAAAACAATCTGTAAAGAGGAAGCGCCCGTCACGTAAATACGTGGTTTTCAGGGAGGTCCTCTATAAAAATAAAAAGTATTAAAATCTAAAATTAAAAAGTATTAAAATCTAAACATCTCATTTACATTTAGGCGCCGTTAACATTCATTTCATCACTGAAGAAGGTTATAGTATTTTAGCCGAAACGTCTATTTTAAGATTTTTAAGTCAGTGACAACAACTTTTAAGATTTTACTAAATCACCATTGTCTTGGTGTATATGCAAGGCGTCATAGGAATCCTCGCCGGCTTCTTGAGGTGGGATTTCATCGTATGAATGGGTTCTGCCAGAGGATGAGTCTTCCTGATTGCCGTATAAAGGATCCTGTGAATGAAAATTACAAAATTGTGTAAGAAGCCGAAAGGTGCTAGTTGTTAAGAACAAGTATCTATATCATGGTTGTAAAACTGTCTAGTTGTAAAACAAGACTATTCATTTTAGGTTAACTTCAAGAAGCTTATCGCCTGCGCTCCCAAGACCCTAACCTCCTCGCTGTTCTCAGAACCAAACACAGGACATTAGTGATCGCGCCTTTACACGCTGTGGACCTTTTCGCTGGAAAAAAATTCCTCGTGAACTAAGACTAAGTCCAACCCTGACTGTTTTTAAATCAAAGTTAAAAACACACTTTTTAAAATTAGCGTTTAGGATGCCATAGTTGTATAATATGTTTTTTAAATTGTATTATTTTTAGGCACGTCTTTCTTTTATTTTTACTTTAATCTTAATGTGACATTGTAAAGCGCTTTAGAATATTTTATAATGTTAGCGCTATATAAATCTATTATTATCATTATCGTTTTCATTATCATTATCATTATCATTATCATTATCATTATTATTATAAGTCCTTAAAGTCTTGCCGCTTTAATTTATGGTGCCGAGTTCAATCCGTGAGCCTAGGGCAGTCATAAGTCTTCTGGATTACTTGATGGATAGAGTCCTCCTATTATTATTATTATTATTATTATTATTATTATTATTATTATTATTATTATTATTATTATTATTATTATAAGTTATTTACATAATTAACATGCGTAACACCTCTGTACCTAAGGAAGAATTGCACGCTGACTGTGCCATGCTTGTCTGCCAACTTGCAAAACAAAACTATGAATCATTGCAGGTTAAAATAAAGACTTCTACGAAGTATTGAAATGTAACATTATAAACATTACCCGTAATTGTAATCTCTGCCGCAGTGGTAGCTGCTGCCCCATGTTCTGCCTAAATAAACGACACAGTAAATACGTAATTACACAAACAAGATACAACATAAATAAAATTACATGATCCAATAATTAGCTAATTGAATAATTCGTACAGCTGAACCTTTCGATCTAATACTTGTTAGTATAAATCTACTGGTGTTCTATCACGAATGTCGTTCTCTGATTGGTTACGCTACTCATTAACTATTCTGAATTTTTTAGAATTCTATTAATATACTAATGCAATGGCTGCAATCTGATTAGCTGAACTACTCATATACTATCAGCCATTATTATACTATCAGTGCAGTAGCCGGAGGTCGTCTGCGAAATAGCGACGTTTTCCGTTTTTGCGAAGTTACAGAAGAACATTTAGATACAAATGGATAATAATATTCCTAGTTTCGTGACTTTAAAAAAACCCTAGAAAATGTTGAGCAAACAAAAAAAAAATTGACAAATGGCTCTGATGAACGCGCGTACACAACAAGAAATTCAAATCGACAATTCAGTCCGCGCGATTTTTCTAAAGCGTAAAGTTAAATACAATGTACAAAAACTAGAAATGGCTAGCTGAAGGAACGTAAGACTTAAGTAGGAACTAATTAATTAAGTAAGAATTCAAGAAAGAATTCTAGTAATTTAAGTAAGAATTCGGCCTTCGGCCTCATCAACTGTCACCTCATAGAAATCTCGAGCACATAATCTAATTGTTCATAACATAAGTCAAATTATTCTCGCATTTTGATTGGTTCTCACCTATGATCTATTAGAGGACAGACGCATAGATGACGACAACATAACAAACATTTTCCCTCTGTTTTTGAGTTACTTTTTTTGGTAAAAAAATACCTCTTACTGGTCTAGGGTATGTTATGAGCGGGTCAAAGCATGAGTGAGAGTGAGTGAGTGATTGAGAGATGTATGTATGTCACACCAATCAGATTGGTGCTACTATAAACAACTAATCAAATTGCCGCTTGTAAAGGTGAATCATGTTTGTGAAGATTTCATATCGATTTTAGAACGGGCATCTTTGCTTTTCTATAAACAGAAACAGGTATTCTTGTACTGGCCTTATTCCGACATTTCCGATGTGCGTTTACTGTGGTTAAGCCCAGGACTTTGTAGTTGGGTTTCAAAAGATTTCAAAATTCGATAATCACAGTCTTTGGTATACACTAACATGTTATCAAGGCTTTGCTTTTCGCATTACTTGACATTTTGAATGAACTGGGTCTTAGCCGCTCGACAAATTGGTGCTTTCTAGGTTTTAGTGCAAAATACACTTTAGCGATGGTGAGGGGGCTTTCGTCTATATCATTTGCATTACGTTCATCTCACGAAAAAAGAGTTAAGTCGAAACCATTTACGTTTGGGCAGAATTTTTAGTTTCTGAATGCAGGTCTCAATTAAGTAGCGCTGTTTACGGAGTAGAACTGTCTTATCGTTAAAACGTTTCTTGGGATCAATACTGAAATACTCATTTGCAGTGGTTTTCTCTTTCAAAACCAAAGAAATTACCGACGGTGAGTTATGAATCATCCTCGGAGACCCAGGGGCTACTAGCCGGGACGAAGCGATATTTTCGGGCGAGCGATCGACGAAGAAAACCACTTCGTGTGAGTAGGCGACAGAGTTACTCGGCTGGACCTCCTCCCTGATTGGCCAGAAAAATATTTTTCTGCCCAATCAGCGGAACGGAATTCGACCACTTCTGGAACTGGTTGGGTAAGAATAAGTTCCCAGGGGCTTTTCAGCTCTTGAAGTAAACTTTCGCCCGAAAATATCGCTTCGTCCCGGCTAGTAGCCCCTGGATCTCCGAGGGTGGTTATGAATGAGAACACTGCTGGAGTTTTGAAATTTGTTTTTGCCGCAGGCAAATGCAATGAGATATTTCTATTTGCCAGTTTCCAATGGTAACTTGACACTTTTGCTTTTCATGAACGATTAGTTTCAATTACAACTGACGAATCAGTGACTCTTGTTCACAAGGTCAGAATAAACAAACAACAAGCCAATCTAGCGGTACGTCCACACTTGATTTAAGTGTTTGGAAGTCTCTTTTTTTAATCTTTTCAGCGGCATTTTAACATCTTGCATTAACTAATGGCAATTCTTAAAAACGGAAATTTTTAGCAGAGATTTTCTTAAAGGTTTGTTTTATGGAAACTCTTCAAATATTCCTGAAGACTCCATCGTGGCGGCAAGTTAAACCGTAAATTAATAAGATTAAACTTTGATGCGACACAGTGGTTCTTTCGCTATAATCAAACCTTGATAAAAGTAGGCTTGATATCGTATATCCTAAGGTGATATAAATTCATTTTTTTTTCGCTGTACATCGTACCCAATTAAACTTGTTGAATTATGTTTATCAGAACTGTTAAGAAGAGTCCACTGAGTACTGCTACATCCAGGGGCTTTTTATTCACAAAAAGAAAATCTTGCACGCCTTAAAATGGTGAAAAGTTTTGAGAATTTAGAAAATATTTTACGTGACTGGGCGAAGGAAAATATAGAGAGACGTCTGAAAGTCTCTTTTTTATTTATTACTGAACAGACGCACGGCAACATCGAATCTATTTGCTAAGTTGCGCCCTTGTCAACTATCACGCATTATAAAATAACTGAGATACTACGCACGCTTTGATTAGTCAATAGAGTCGCTAAGCCTATGTACCTATATATTTTTCTGTGGATGATAATAGCAGTAGTTGACGAGAGATCGAAATAATGGTTTCCGTGTAAACGTCTCAGCGGAAAGATGTTATGGATGATTAATAATCATTTGAAAATCTCTAACTGAGCAATATGGATATAATCTTGCTTCCGTTAGGGAAGGATATCGGTGATATTCCCGTAGTGAACTACGATCGAATACGCTCAACGAGTTTGTGATCACAGTAACACGTACACAATCATTTAAAATCAAAGTGATATGGGGTTTGCTAAATAAGAACAAAATCAAAAACGAAAAGTCAGTTCTCGCAGATAATTTGGTTTCCGATGAACGGCAAATAAATCAAACCATGGACAAGTTGCCAATCTGTCTGTTCTTTTTAATAGTTTCTGTCCTTAGCACAGTCTTAAGAGTCGCGTCTCAATTATCACTTATTCGATTACTTACTGATTGGAGATTTGTAATTGTCCTAAACCAAACAACCGAGCTCAGGTCGATATTAAAAAAAAAATTCCCGACTTCCACCCAACAGTAAACAAATGGGCAAATAAATAAGACAAAACAAAAACATCATTGCGATTATCTTGTTGGTGCGGTTATCTCTAGATAAATGAATAAACAAACAAAGAAACAACAAAAATACAGCAAAACAAACAGGCGAACGAACGTGTGAATAAATAACAAATAGACAAAGTAAGTTTAATTTAAACATATATACTCAATTTTTATTGTTATATCTCTCAGTTAGTACGCACGCTGTGATTGGTCAATTTAGCAGGCCTTATTCTACTGTACGGCCCGCTAAAATGTAAAGCTGTTTTTGTGATTTATCGCCAAGTGTTCATACCATTTTTAGCAGGTAAAAGTTTAAAACTTTCTTTTACTTCTGAAATTCTATGTTAAGACCTACTAACGATTTCAAATTGACTCGTTTAGCTTTCGAGGTGCGTGAGAAATATGAAGCCGTTCTGTGTGAATAGAAATCGTTTCCGAACCCGTCAGACACCCAGTAGAATTATAATAAATATCTTACTAACCTCGTTTTCTCGGTCCATACTATAAGTTACGGATCCTCGTTTTTTTTTGTTTTTTTTTCGATGGGGAAAAAAGTCGGTCCGTAACTTACAGCACGGCCTTGGAACTCGGTTAGTAAGAGGTATACAAATAAGGTACAAATAAGGATATAATTTCTCAAGACTCCATGGCAATTTCTACGCAGTTAAAGATGATAAACGTAAAAGTTACATATTTAACATTAGTCAGTTGCACTGTTTCCTACTTGTATGATATGTCAAAGTATTCAACGTACCTATCTTGCCTGTTCCTCCAGGCACAAATCAATCCAATAGGTACAGCAACTAAAACTATTGGGCCAACCACTATTCCAGCCCAAATAAAAACAATATTGTCACCGGGCTGATGAGTCGGTGTTGTACTTGGCTTCCTCTCGCCTGAAAAAAAGCAAAGCGTTCAATGTCACAATTTTGATGTCCACACAAGCAGCCAACAAAAATGATTGATTCATCGATTGATTGACTTTAATTTCTGGACATGTTCACCTTTAAAAAGAGCTACATGCCTGGAAAAGCGAAAGGTTCACTGCTCGGTCCACATCCTTCAGCTGTGCACATACTGATCTGCGTCTGATAGTACGTAAAGAGGCTTAAACCTTGTAGCGTGGCTTTAGTCGCATTACCATCGCCAACATGCAAGTGCCTTGAAGAGTTTGGTAATGGTGTTAAAGAACCATTCTCTCCCAAAGACAGCTGCCAGAAATCAAGGTTAAACCCGTTCGGAACGCCATTCCAGGTATTCGAGGGCGGCAACTGCGAATGAAGACATTTGGGTTAGGAATTTGTTTGTGCTCATCTTGCGTGCAAGATGAGCACAAATTAACAACAGTAGTTCCTGATTGCTACTGAAACGTGATTTAAGTAATTGTATGACGTGACGATACGAACAACTTCGCTTGAACAGACTGATGTACACAAGAAATAGGTCTGCAATGCGTACATGCATGACTTATGAGTTATTCAAGTTATGTGAGTTATTTTATTGAACTTTGTTATAACTGCGGTAAAACAACAAATGGAAACAAATGGAAAGGTTCATATGAACGCGGAAATAAAGGAGGAAACAATTTCTACACAGGAATAAATTTGACATAGTCACTTCATTTGTATAATCTCAATCTTGGATGGATTAAATTCGTTCACATTACTAATCAAACTCAATAATAATTCATCAAGTTTTCTTCCTTCCTACACGTAATTCCCTTTCCTCTTTTCTCTTTTCCCTTTTTTCATTATCTAGAGTTGATTGGAGCTAAAAACTTCTAGAAGTCAAGAATAGTATCTGGGAAATTGTCCTTGGAACTGTTCAGCTAAACAATACTTACAGTATATCAATACTTGCAACAAATATTTCTTTTCCACGTCTTTACAAAGAAAGCCACAACTGTGGCACGCAGCCATACCTCTACCATCAAAGACCCCAGACACTAAACTACTTGTTTTTACATGTATGTTAGCTGGTTGCAAATCAGTGATAAACATATTGTACCAAGACTGTACCTTCCACACAACTGTCACATCGCGTTTGTCACGTGATGTTTTGGAAATCGACCAATTTCTAAACTCCGGAGCCTTAGCTGGCGCTAAAAGAAAACAAAAATTTAAACAAGAATTACTCCCCGTTTGAAATCAGAAATCAATTTTGTTAGTACTCACATCAAACTTAACAAGCATATCCAGAAAGTAATATAATTCCTTACCTTCTTCATTAGTCCTTACAGTGACAGGTCTACTCAATAATCCCCAGCCCCCAACACAGTCAGCAAAGCCACACTGTATATATAGTGTGTATGCTGTATATGGAGAGAGATCAGAAATTGTATGGAACAGTTCTGATTCAGCGTCGGTCGAAATTTCCAAGGTCTGCAATTAAACACATCGTATGGAAATGTAAGAAACTGATTAGCCCATACTTATAAAATGGATTTAAATAACAGCCCTCACACTCAACTAACAAAGCAAAAAATGTGCAAGCAAGTGTCAACTCTTATCAATTTAACTGTTAATGAATTTAAATATGGCAATCAAAGTTACCTCATTTTTTTTGGCTTGTGCTGGAGCATACAGTATTTTAAAACAGAGATATGAGGCTAGTTCCCCCATGAACAGTGGTGCGTTCCATGTCACAGAAAGAGCTTTTTTTCCAGTTGCTGTAACTGTTAGGTTTTGTGGAATTGTGCAATGAGCTGCAAGAAATTTAAGCAAGAACTGCATATATTATGAAACATTTGTAATTACTTTTAACTAAGAAAGTAATACACAACTAACAAAGATGCCTGCAAAGACCTACAGCTTCAAGCTCCATACATGCATTTCCAACCTATGAAATGGCATTTATTGGACCAAAATATTACTCCCTGCACATTTTACTTGCCTTTGAAACATAGCTATATAGCTCTCTGCAAAAATTGCCTCAGCCACATAACCCTCCAAATGTCCTGCCAGCCTAAGATGTTGCTTTAGCTACAAAGCTCTCTGCATGCCCTGCCATCCAATGATGCAGCTTTACCTACAAAGCTGGCATGCCTGGCTAGCCTAAGATGTGGCTTTACCTATACATAGCTCTCTTCATGTCCAGCTAGCCTAAGATGTGGCTTTACCTACATAGCTCTCTGCATGCCCAGCCAGCCTATGTGGCTTTACCTACATAGCTCTCTTCATGCCCGGCCAGCCTAAGATGTGGCTTTAGCCACATAGCTCTCTGCATGCCTGGCCAGCCTAAGATGTGGCTTTACTTACATAGCTCTCTGCATGCCCGGCCAGCCTAAGATGTGGCTTTACCTACATAGCTCTCTCATGCTCAGCCAGCCTATGTGGGTTTACCTACATAGCTCTCTGCATGCCCTGCCAGTCTATGATGTGGCTTTACCTAGATAGCTCTCTGCATGCCCGGCCAGCCTATGTGGCTTTACCTACATAGCTCTCTGCATGCCCGGCCAGCCTAAGATGTGGCTTTACCTACATAGCTCTCTGCATACCCAGTCAGCCTATGTGGCTTTACCTACATAGCTCTCTGCATGCCCGGCCAGCCTATGTGGCTTTACCTACATAGCTCTCTGCATGCCCGGCCAGCCTAAGATGTGGCTTTACCTACATAGCTCTCTGCATGCCCAGTCAGCCTATGTGGCTTTACCTACATAGCTCTCTGCATGCCCGGCCAGCCTATGTGGCTTTACCTACATAGCTCTCTGCATGCCCGGCCAGCCTAAGATGTGGCTTTACCTACATAGCTCTCTGCATGCCCTGCCAGCCTAAGATGTGGCTTTACCCACATAGCTCTCTGCATGCCCGGCCAGCCTAAGATGTGGCTTTACTTACATAGCTCTCTGCATGCCTGGCCAGCCTATGATGTGGCTTTACCTACAAAGCTCTCAGCATGCATTACCAGCCTATGATGTAGCTTCAGCTACATAGCTGTCTGCCTGCCTTACCATTCTATGATGTAGCTTTAGCTACGTAGCTCTCTGCCTGCCTTACCATTCTGTGATGTGGCCTTACATGTACCTACATAGCTCTCTGCATGCTCTGCCAGCCTAAGATGTGGTTTTACTTACATAGCTCTCTGCCTGCCTTACAATTCTATGATGTGGCTTTACCTACATAGCTCTCTGCCAGCCTTACCATTCTATGTGGCTTCAGCTACATAGCTCTCTGCATGCCGGCTTACCATTCTATGATGTAGCTTTAGCTACATAACTCTCTGCCTGCCTTACCATTCTAGGATGTGGCTTCAGCTACATAGCTCTCTGCATGCCCTACCAGCCTATGATGTAGCTTCAGGGACATAGCTTTCTGCATGCCCCGCAAGGCCATGGTGTTGCTTTAGTTACATAGCTCTCTGCATGCATTACCAGCCTACGATGGGGCTAAAATTACAAAGTTCTCTGCATGCATTACCAGCTTAAGCTACATATAGCTCTGTGCATGCCCTGCCAGTTTATGACGTGGCTTTAGCTACATGTACAAAGTTATCTGCCTGCCCTACCATTCTATGCTGTTGCTTCAGCTACATTTAGCTCTAGAGCTGAATGTATTGCCTGACCCTTAATGATGCTGCTTCAGCTATAAAGGTCTCTGCAGCATGATGTTGCTTCACAATGTTGCTACACATGGCTTTCAGCATAAAATCAGGCAGGCTTAATGATGTGGCTTCAGCTTAATAACTTTAAATGGCCCTGTCAACACTTGTCAGGCTGTGCTGTGGCTTCAGCTACATAGCCTTGGGGCTGCTTGGATTGTCTAGCCAAGGTGCAACATCAGCTCTGTCTAACCGTTGCATTGCTTGTCCCAAGATATGGCTTAGAAGAGCTAAATGGCCTTCTGAATACATTCATTTGACAGTTTAATTGGCATGGCATCAGCTTATAGCCTCCTACATGCATTTCCTAGCTGAATGAAAATTACTGTTGCTAATAATGGTAACACATTTCACATGTTATCCACAACTAAGGGAAACTTAATTTGCAGAACACATGTCATTTACCTACGTACAGTATATGCACTTACTATTTGTTAGCAGACGACAGGCCTTTGTTTTGCTTATAAAATGAACTCCATCTGAACTTTGTATCTCCACTTTAAAATAAAATTGGAAAGGAAATAGATCTTTTGCAATAATGCTGCATTGCAATAATTCCTTCTGTAATGAATCAGACGTGTTCAGTGTACAACCTAACTGATACTGCCCAACACAAGTAGACCCACGAGTGCAATATGACACCCTGTAAGTAGTCAAATTAGAGAAATCCTTATGAAGTGGTTTCCATATGATATTCACACTCTTGAATCCTCCAGTGCTTTCACATCTGCTTTCTATGGATACCTCTTTGATAACTGAAAAGGAATAACAAAAAAGGTAATTAGCAATTAGAGTAATGCACACCTGCCCAATAGTCTCTTCGCACCTACAAGTTGCTTATAAGAAATTAATAGCACTTTCAAGTACCCATGCAGTTGTCAAAACTCAGATGGATATAGCATTCCTAATATGAACAATTCAGTATTAACTATTGCTGATCTTAAGCCTTCCCATCAAATAACTGATATCCTGCTAGTATTATAAGTAGCACCTTTCAATGGAAGTATTTTAAAAATTTTAAAAGCAAAAACATTTCCTGCAAAACTGTATGGCAAATTGCTTGATACTTATGCAATGGCAGATTGAATCAGGGTCAAGCCTGTAGGTCAAGTCAGTTACAATGATATCACTGAAACAATATTTTACAGAATCCCAGTTGAGTAGGATTAATTGTTTTTATTAAATATAATTGCAACAAATCCTTTTCTGGCAGTAGATAATAATCAAGCTACACTGTATGGTTACTGCATCACAACATGTTTAAGTTGTCAGACAACTATCTTTTTTAAACCACAGTTTAAAATACCATAAAATACTGGTTAAGGTGTAAACTGGAGGTAAGGGGTGAGGAGTGTTACCATTTTATTTACCATTATTGACAGCTAACCACAACTAGCTGCAGGCTAACCCGAGTGTTATTCAGGCTCACCCCTTAACTTACCTACCTGATATTACTATTAAAAAAATAATAATACTTAGATTAGGGCTCATTTCACATTCTGAAAAACGTTTGGTGCATACAAGAAAATAACTTGACATAATTTAGTAAACCTATCTAAGCACACAGGTAGAAATGTCAAGCAAGACCTGACTATACAATTGTTGGATGATCATCACACGTCTACTTTAATAAAATAGAAAACAAAGTTCACCCATATAGGAGGCTAATAATTAAAAATCAGAAGACGTTATATGGACAAAAGATAAGGGCCACACAGTAAAAAGTTTTAATTATAATACTGTCAATTAATAGCCCCTCCATTCCAACCCCAAGCATAATTATGTTGGGCATTTGATAACTCCCAATTAATAGCCCCTCCATTCCAACCCCAAGCATAATTATGTTGGGCCTTTGATAACTCCCAATTGCCTCCAATAAAAAGTGTATAAAACTGAGTTGATAAAGCTCACAGATGCCCAACCCGAGCTCCAGGCACTCCCAGCCCCATATATATACATGTACAAAATTTTGGAATACGAACTACAGATGACAGACAGAAGCCTTGCCACTCTGCTTTGCAGGGCAAGAGGTGACTAATTGCAGCTGTTGCTATTTAGCACTGACAGACTGGTCAGATTCTATGAATACCATTGCTGGTTTCAAAGTTGTCTTGTCACTCTGGTAGTCAAACATAGAAAATATATGAGAAATATGGGCATAATACTCGGGTTAGCCTCCTTGTCCTGTAACAACAGCATACCAAGTTTCATCGGAAATCTATGGCAGATTCTTTTACTAGGGAATCACCTTAAAGGAGAATATAGAGGATGTGTTGTATCAACCGGAGGTATATAAGTTACATTTAGTATATAAGAGAAATCAATTAAATTAATGCCATGTATCTTCACCAGAATCGAATTAAGTTATGCTAGTAACAAGTTATTGTTTTAAGCTCATTATAAATTGTTACGTTCGAGCGTGCTAATAAAGGGTGCTCTACTGCAGTACCGAGGATATTTGAGGTGTTTAGAAGTGACTCACCTAAATCATACATAGTCAGCTTGGTATCGACCAAATTTGGTTTACGTTCAAAATTAAACCGCCAGAATGTTATAATCCATAATTTCAGTTCCCATGTACCTCACGACAATGCCAGGAAAGCTCATTGTTGAATTAACCGAACTACACTCCCAGTTGCTCAATCCACTCAACACAAACCACGGATGCTATGTTTGAAATGCGACCGCTGGCCAATTTTCTTCAATAAGTATTTTTTTATCGAAAATGTACAAAATAAAAATACTGCTGTGATGACGACCTCGTTCTGCGCTTTGCACATGAGTGGAAAATGAAAGTACAAGCTTAATATTATTGAACTGCAGTATAAATTGAAAACAGATCGGTGTATAGAAAACAATAAAACAAGTTAGAGTTTCGGTTTTATATTCAGGACTGCTCAACAATGGGCTTTAGAAACCGTTCGTGAATATTCCGATGCAATCGAAGCCTTACTGTACCGATGTTTCCCGCTTAACACAGAAGCGTGTCAAAATTTTTCGAACCTCTCGGAACAGCTTTAATGTTTTTTGATGGAACTAATTTCCATCACAGAACGCTACACAACCGTCACGCAATTGCCAGCTAGAAAATATAAATTTAGCAACACTAAGACTTAATCTAAGAGACAATGAGCTTATCACTTCCGTTGTGACCACAATAGCTGGAACAGAATTTGCGGAAAATACGTAACCTTGCATTAAGTTCTATCATTCTGTCTGTTGTTACTGACTCTTGCTTTCTGGTTTGGCCGATGGACACGGCGAAATCTCGTTTGTTACAGTCGTTACTGAACGGTGAAAAGACTCCACGCCTGAACAGTGATACAGGTGTTAAAAAAAAGCGATCGTATCGTCACTTATGCCTGAAGTTTCGTCACGTTCGTGCACTTAAAACAATTGGCAGATATCACAGTTCTTACCTGTTGATTTTTTTCCCGCGAATGCTTGATACACCACACAAGAACTGAATAAATAGGAAAATATTGCAATCAGCGCCATCTCTGTTGACTGTATAAATGCATCTTCACCGTTGCATGTCTACCATCTTCTTATACTAAGTTCAGGCAAGGGATTTTCCCCCAGACTTTCGCGCGGTTTCGCGCATCCATGGAAACTCGGAAAGCTTCGTAACAATTTGAAAGAAAACAACTCATTTTGCCGAGAACGGAATAAGCTAATTAACAAGCACCTAGGCCGTGTACACAAAAGCCGACAAAAGGCACGTGGCGTATTGTTTACACTGCAGGCTGGATATTTGTTCCCGTCATATGTATATATAAATAAGTTATCATTTAATATTGGAAACAGCTTCTTGACCAATCACAAATCTTCAATGAGTCATAAATGACAAAAAAGAGTAGGAAATAAACTCATTCCGACGGAAAACAACTTTCTTTATGTATGTTTTTCCTGTCGGGTATTTCGGTAGTAGGGAGAAAAAAACCTTCATTCAGAAACGTTATCCCCACATTTCAATTTCCACCTGTCAGCTTTATTCAAATTCTGAAAGCTTTGGCGTCGATTGAAATTTTTTGTTTATTACCACCTTTGTTTTGTTTCTCATAGGGCTGTCCGATTAAAGCGAAAGTTAACATATACCTAATCCTTTTTCCTATTTCACGGTATGTAAATTGAAAGCTAGGTGAATGCAGAACCTTCTGGGCGGACACATCTTGACGAAATTATTGAAGGTCCAATGAAATAGTTTTGAAAACAGAACCCAGCACATTTTCACCTGATTTTGAGGAATAAGCAGTATATAACGTTAAATGATAAAAACGATGGAGTGACTCATATGTCCTCATACAGACAACTTTTTAGAAACTGAAATTCTTTCTGGGAAATTACCACTGATTCCCGGAATTTTACGAACGTGTCGAACTCATTTCAGTCTTGCTACCTCATTGCAATGAAAAGTATGGTATGTTGTTCCGGTGATATTGACTTATTTTCCAGTAATAAAACGAGAAAGATATCTTCAAAGGTGTAGCTTGTATAGCCTGTTTCAGGTGTTCGGTTATTTGGGGGAGAGCGTGAAAAACAAGTAAGTTAAAAAGAGACGAGATTTTAGTTTAGGAGCTTGAATCGAGTATGGATCTTCAGTATTGAGCAGATAGGGAAAAATTTGCGGTAAGCCTGTAAGTTAATTAAAATCGGCTGGGTTCAAAGAGTTATAATAAGGTATATTTCACCTGGCTATCTTCCCTGTAGCCTACTGAACAGGCGGATTAGCAGAGCAGACCGCGAAGCGCGAAACACGAGCGCGGAGCGCGATGCGCCGGCTACCTTCCCTGTGTTTTCTTTGTCTGCAATTCACTCAATCAATTGAAGCCAACTAATTCAGCAAACAGACGCGCTCCTTCACTTCATCTCCTGCAGTGCAAGCGACACGAGTATTGGATGCATTCGTAGAAAATCGTTCATAGCAGTTTTTCATCAGAAGAATTTGGTGAATTATTGAACCCGAGTAGGGTCAAATTTGGTTTTTGCAAGAGACAATCATGATTCTCAGCAGTTTTAATAATTCTCTTTTTTTCTTCCGAACAACAAGGTCAGCTGTTTCATTTAGCGTGCCTGTGAACAATTGAAACAGCTACAAATGGTATTTTCTTTTACCAGTCCGTTTAATTAAAGCCAGACAATCTAACAAGCGTCTGCTTTCACGCCAGGGTTCAATAACAAAATTAATAATGCAACAGCCGAAGGTGTTTGAAGCATCCCGTATTCGGTAACGGTAAACACTTTAAGAGGGACGCTTATAAACAGATAGCAAACCTTGGATTTCACCTGCAATCACAGAACGAGGCTGAGCTGTTTTTAATTTAAGATAACTTTTTACTTTCTACTTTTTCAGATTAGAATTGGAATGGGTTGAAACGTTGAAATGGGTTCTTCTCCCAAGAAATTTTCAAAATGAACTATATTTAATTTTCAAACAAGGTAAAAAAAAGTTGTTATTTAAAGCCTTCTTTTAACTGCTGAAACCATTCAACTAATTGGTGTGCCGGCCCAAAGTTATTTACATTCCTCTTAGTTTACCTTCGGTGTCTGAGAATTTCGCTGGATTTTATTTGCCTGTATTTGTAATAGACCTTATTATCTCATTTGCATTGCAATATAATCCAAAGTGGATAGTTACCCGAAATTGCCTCACATATATGTTGGATTATTTACAAACGAGAAAAGTTCACCGTGAAAAGAGCTATTGTTTTACTACGAGTAAATTATACCAAGAGATTATGACTCTTGACTATACTTGTGCGATTAACCAAATCATGAAGCATTTTATAAAGAGAGCATTTATTTCAATGATTATAGAGGTTTTGCACGGCAGCCATATTGCGTGGCAAGAACAGTAGGTTCTTTTTCCTATGGGTAAAAATGTTCTCTCTAATGCAAAACATTTTCATTGTTCCTGCCATACAACATGGCTGCCGTGCAAAACCGCCATTACAGAAAAAATTGTCTCACAGAACAAGGTATAAAATTATCTGCATTTACAATGAGTTCCTTTCACAAAGCGTCTACCATAAATATCGTATGGCTCGCATTCTTCTATTTACAGTATCCAACTATTTTCTCGGCCGCCAGCCCATAGAATATATTTACCTGTTTTTGATTTTGCACCCTCTCTCCGGTGTATATCGTGAAACTTTCGTTTGAATTAAGCGGCTCCGCAAAAGTAAAAGACATTAAGGCTCTTTGCAATCTAAAAAAATATCTCTCTAAAAGCAGCATTGTAGGGTGAAAAACTGTCAAGAACATTGATCTTTATATATGCCGAATTATTCTCCCATTTTGTTGGTTATCACTTATTGTCTATCGGAGGATAGACTGTTCACAGTCCCCTATTTTTCCGTGAGATTGTAGATGTCGATCACTGAGTTCGACGGGCCGCTATCTTGGTCTCTTGATGCCAGCGAAACTGGGGAGAGTACAAAATGCCCGTGGGTAGTACCACCACCCCTACACACTTGAAGCAAGTCTGCACAGCAAGTCAAGGAACTAGTGTAGGAATTTCTGTTTAATTTACAATATTTGTTTGCTTCTTTCAGTGTCCTCCATTAGTACAGTGGTGCTAAACACTTCGACACTTAAATAAAGTGATTTATTCATTTTATTATTTTATTACAATTGAGGCTTCGAGAGGCCATCGTCCCAGGAAACCGCATTTGACGTGAGGCAGTTGCCCGGTGGTAATGACTTAAGGCGGGACTGCCAAAACAACTGCTTTACAACAACTGACATTCAGCTCCATATCAAACTTCACTAGAGCGTTGAAGATCAGCTCGATCGTGTTCTGGTCTTGTCAGTAGTGGCGATTCAAGCTGACAAGCTTTCATCTTTACATAGTCGTTGTCACCACTAAGCAGGGGTGCTATAGTCTCATCATAATCGCCGCTGTCCTCTCTCTTTGACGGCTCATTTGCACTCTCGTACATATAAGGAGGCTATATTGGCAAAAGAAAACCCATAGTTCCTTATAAGTAATCTTCCAACTAGCCTTAGTCCATAAAGAAAGGGATGATTCCCAGTCTGAAATATAGATTTACCTCGAGCGAGTTAACATGACTCGTGCTTTGGAATTACGCCAGCAGTAACCTGTTCACAGGCTCCCGGCGAGGGCGAGCCGCCTTTTTTTCTTCCTGCCCCAGACCACTCTCGGCTAGCACCGCTCGCCTAATTTCTTTTTCCACACGACCAAAGAAGGAGCCGAAAAAATTGACAATTTTACTCAGTAAAGCTAGACCAAATTTTAAACTTAGATCTTTGTCAGACCTCATACTTACACTCAGTTTTCCAATAACGTCCATTAAGGGTTTCATTTTCTCTTGCTTTCTACGTTTTCTGTTGGAGAAAGTTCCCAAACAGTTAGCTCGGTGAGCAATTTAAACACCTTTGAAGTTACAGCGTATCAGATCCGGGTTATATTTCATCAGTCAGATGTATACAAAAATTGTCGGCACCCGACAACAAGGTTAGATCAAACCGATATATACAGAGCTTAAGCGAAGATGAGGCGACCCCGAGGACAACGTCTAGTAAAAAATGAATTTATAAATTATTTTACCTTCGAATTTCACAATTGTCTAGATCTGTTCAGTGCGCCTATTGGTTTCAGAACTTGCTCAAGCTAAATATGTAACGCCAGGGTTCAATTCAAATAAAAATAAGAAAAATTAGCCGCCGTCGTTCGAGTTCTCCAAAATACGCATAACTTAATCATTTCACGTCGTTTTACACGAGACGACTGAGAAATGTAACGCAAGTGCACAGCTATTGGTTTGCTCATTAAACCTTTTGTTTGGTGGCGTTCTGGTTGCCAATGCCTTACGCTAAACACGACGGTAACGGCAACGAGAACGTCACCAAACAAAAGATTTAAAGAGCGGAACAATGGCTATGCACGTACATTATAATTCTTGGTACATTTCTTTGTCGTCCTCACCAAGTCAACAACGGGGAATGACCAGTTTCCAAGTTTTTTGACAACGGAACTCACTGCGGCTAATGTTTCGTATTTCTATTCGGAACTGAACGCATTCGTAGCATATTCAGCGGGGGCAACTTTTAATACCGACAGATACACTGGATAGATCTAAATAAATGCGAAACTCCAAAGTAAAATATAAACATACTTTTTAATAGGCGTCGTCCTTGCCGGGTGATCGCCGTCAGGTCCCTAATGTTGATCAACGCCAACCGAGTCAGTGTCGAGCAAAGGTTGCATGAAGACCAAAACTTCCCCTAACAATTGTAAGTGGGTTGTTGGTAAGATTTACCTCAGTTTCTTTGACCAATACCAGGCCACCAGAAAAGCACAAGCAATACAAATTAGAAGCACTCCAAACGCGACACCAATGATAATGTAGAAATATCCTTGTGTCTTTGCACGAGGCTCAGGAGTTCCAGCTGGAAACAGTAAGAGAAATTCAGAACAAGTATGTCAGAAATGAACCAAAAAATGAGACAATTTCGTTGACCCTTTTTTGCGGGGCTTTTACCAATCCAATTAATAGAACCACTATACCCATTTATATACCATTTGAAAGCTGTAGATCTGGGCAAGCAAAAAATCGCATCAACAATCACTAATAAAGTGATAGCATTGACAAACGATGGTGTGAAAGGAGAGAACGAAAGAGTTTAAAACAGCCCACATCTTCATAAATATTAGGTATACCCCAAACTATAGCTTTTTTGTTATAGCTCTCTCAATGAGTAGGTTATAAGTAACAAAAGCAGCACAGGCCGCGCAATTATTGTAGAAAAAAGTTCCAAAACTTCCAGGCGTGGTGATCCATATCATTTATGGGGGGGGGGGGGGGGGGGGGAGGGGAGGGCACAATTTTGTGCTTCCAAGATCATTTTGCTACGAAAACTTCATCAAAATCTGCCAGATTTGATTCAAATAGTGACGGCACAAGCACATGTTAAGTGCTCTTCCGTGGCGAAAGGGTTAACTGGTACAACTAAGCTTGATCAGTCACGATGGCTGGATACAATAATATGGCAACAATTGCAGTGAAGTATATAACTTGCTCCTCACAGTGCTTGGGATTGAGGTTGATAATGTTGACGCCTACTGCCTAGTCTTGAAATTGAATTCCCATAATTAAGTACTGTACTTCATGATTGTATTGTAAAGCTTGTCCTTTTCACAATTCCTTTCATCATTAGTCCTATTTATCACTAGTCTGACTCATTGTACTTGTTTAAGTATTTTGCTAATTTTATGTAAAAAATATAAAATATATATATAACCTTTATTTACCCTCGGCAGTGTTATAGCGCAAGTGCTAGTGGGGCCGAGCAAACAACTGAAACAAATAATTCAAATTGAACATAACATTGTTAAGAATCACAACTGGCCAGAGGCAAACCAGTTGGCTATTTACAAGCGTGGCCGAGGATTTCAACTCGGGACCACCGAGAAACAAATCCCACTAGCTAGAGTGGCAGGGTGGTCAGGCCTTGAACCTGGGACCTCCGGATTACAACACCAGCACCCTAAACCACTCAGCCACACTGCCTCCTACAATTCCATTCATTCTTTTAATTGTGACCTAAAGTATTAATAAATGAATAAATAAATAAATAAATTTATTTATTTATTACAATGCCTGCTTCAACTAGCTCTCACTATATGTGGGTAGTGTAAATTGTAATTTTGTGATCTTTTATGGAAATAAATAAACTATAAAAATGTAAACTGTACACACGCAAATAATATTATGATCAAGGCCAATATCTAGCCATCGTGACCGATCAAGGTTAGTCAATTAAGTATTTATTATATATATATGGCATACAGGAAGCTGTTTTTTTGCGGGATACAGCAGGCAATACTGAACGAGTAAAATAGCCCTGTACTGCCCACTTACCTGATTGGTTAATCTTATTTGCTCAAGGAGCTAGCCATACAAGTGAACTGGGATCAATACATCAAGGAAACACAACAAAAAGCATGTGGGTTTCTTAATGAGAGAACACGTGCAGTGTATAATAGAGCGGCTACAAACGCACACAAAACTGTTAAAAGAAGTAATCAATGACGGACATAAATTCATGCTGCAAGCATCTTGGTGTGACATTTTTTAAAACCCTAGCCAACCTTCTTATTCTTGAGTCTATAAATCTTACATTCCATTCCTTTCTTGTTAAATACAGTCATCCTTGCTTCTGAGTGGTTCTTGACATTTGCTGGATACTGGTAAAATCAAGCCAGTTGAATGTCCTGTGATCATTGCATGATTTGAAACTTTTCAAAACCATACAAAGCTTGGTCTATTTTTGACTAGTGAGTCAGTTCCCCAACTGAATAGATCTAAAAGGTGTTGCAATAATATTATAACCTCACAACATGGCTTTCTCGAATTTGCTAATAAATGCATGGATCTCATCGCTCTAAAACAACTTGCATCACCAGCTCAAAGAGGATTTGCGTTGGAGGCAATCCTATTCAAGATCAAACAAACCTGGTAAGTCTTGTCGGGCGATAAGAATGGAATCACTCTGAGGACCACAACCTGCACGTGTACACATCTGTGCAACTACGAAATAACTCTCATTCAAGTGTAAGTTAGTCAAGTTGCCTGTTGTCATGGATACATTACTCAGCACCACCACACAACCAGCGTCTATTGACATGCTACTGTTTGCCTTCCGGTAACAAAGCACAATGCGAGTGATTATTCCGTTCCAAGTTTTGTTGTCAGGAAGCTGTCAAATAAAACAACATTACAACTGTTCAGTGAAGGACAGATGACAAAGAACTGACTGACAGTTGCACTGAGTGTGATGGACAGCATGTGGAGAAACAATTATTGTCACTGATGTTGTTGCAAAATGATAAGTCATTTAATATGTATATATGCATCGTGCTTGTTAATTCTCAATATTCAAAACAAAATTAATTATTATTATAAAAAATTAAATCCCAGCGTAAAAATGAGAAGAAGAAAAAGAATGAAGAAACAGTGGATAAATGACAATAAGACGAACGTAAAAATAACTTGCATACAACTGTGAAGTAATGTCCTTAACTGATAACAGGAATTGGCAGGAAATAGTCAGCACCCGGAATTACATGTACTTCACTGAATCACATGGGCTCATCAAATTTATCAAGACCTGATCACTTGTTTACATCCACAATTCAAACTAATGGTGTGTCAACCTAGGATCGGCATAGGTCTCCACAGTAGCAGAAACTGGTTAACTCTGTAAAATGTATGTCAGTTTTCCACACATTCACATACCTTCCATTGAAGATTCACATTCCTGTATTCCCCATATAATATGGTGGAAGTCAGGTTTTTATAAATTGTAGGTGAATGGCTTGGTTCTGTTACACAATTTAGAACAAGAATTAGTCAGAGGAATTGACTGAAGTGTTTTCAATTAACTTCTGACAACTACATAATTTTGTACTGAAACTGCACTGCTTTTGCAAGGTTCTTGAAAGTGATGTTTGCCACACCACTTGAAAACATTTTAATAATTCTCTGTTGGGTTCTCTTTGTTGTGACCCAGCCCGGGTAGATTTAGGGGTAGCGCCAGGAGGCAACTCCCTGCCCCTTCTTCACTTGTACTTTCAAAAAAAAATGATCAACCATCTATAGATTGGAATTTTTCATTCAGTTTGGGTGGGCTGGTTGCCTGTGCTTGGCCACAATTTCTTTGGCCCCACTATCTTAATTTTCTGGATCTACCCCTGTGACCAATCAAATTCCAAGAGGTGAATACATGTACATGCATGTTCAGCACAACCTTCCCATGTGTTAGTGGACAATTCAAACAAATCAGAATAAATCAGCTGTAAAGGAAGCTATAACATGCAGAGAGAGGCTTATTTAAGCTTTGTACTATACCTTCTTCTGCAGTCCTGGCTGAGAAAGGGCCGATGAATTCCCCAAGATTGCCAGTGTTGTGAGCAGAATTAACTGAACAAGCAATGTAGATGTGGTACATGGTATATGGGTGAAGACCAGTGATATCATAGCTTATGTCAAACTGACGTTTTCGATCTCTGCTCCAAAATTCTGTGGACTGATTACAACACATTATCAGTAATTACTTTACATTTCTGAGGTTTCATGTAGGAGGTGGTGTGGCCGAGTGGTTAGGGCCCTGGTCTTGAAATCTGGAGGTCACAGGTTCAAGTCGCAATCTGACCACCTGGCTGCAGTTGTTTCTTGAAAGACCCTAGTTTGACTCCTTGGTCATGCAAGCCTTGTAAATAGCCAAATGGTCTCAGCCTCCCTCCAGCTGGGATTTTTAAGCCTATTATGTCTAGTGGACATATTAGTTTCTTTCATTTTAAGTGGCATGCCTGTGAACTAGCTAGGTGTAGCTATAGGACTAGTGCATTGATAAACAGCAGCATTTGAACAATTTTTTTTTTAATCATAGTTTCCTTAATAAAATATGTTTTGGTTGGTGATTGCACCTTTTTTGTGTACCTCCCTCAAGATTATTTGTGATCCAAGCTGTTCTCTACATGAAAAGTCTACTAAATAAATGTTTTATTGTTATCTAAACCAAAGTCCAGTTTTACAAACACTGAGTCCATAAGAGTGTTATTAGAGAGGGGCATTACATATGGTAGCAAGAAAATCCCACTCCGATCTATTCATTTTATCTCAATCATATTTCACAAGAGCTAAAAAATGTGCCATCCCGTCGTCTGGGACTAGTAGTTTTTTTGTTCTCAGTTGTCCATAGGCAATAGCCTAAGCATGTCCTCTGCCAACTAAATCAATACTTGTAAAAGCAAACCAAGACTTGCCCATGGCAAGCAAAACTTGAAAGCTGCTTGTCTGAAGGGCAACCTCAAATTCAAGTTTTTTTCAAGCCCTGCTTACCTTTGTGTTATTAGACCCATCAGCAGTTTGCAATATTTTATACATCAAGGTAAGTTTGTAGTCCCCCATATTCCTGGGTCTATCCCAAATCAGTGATAGCGTCCTCCTTTTTGAGTTATCCACACGTACATTCTCTGGTTTTGTACACTTCACTGATGAAAAAGACGTATTCCAATTATGAATGAGTGTAACACTGGACAACACTGCTACAGACCTAGTAAACTCAAGCTATGGTTACTATTAGACTTGTGGAACAGATTATATTACTAACAGTGGTTCACAAATTCAAGAACTCAATTTAGCTCGAGTTACAACTCATTAGCTATGTTACAAGTTAGAGGAAATACAGATTGAATTAGATTTCTAATAAAAGTACATTTTATGATATTAATTCAATACCTAACATTCTTGGATCACAAGCTTTGAAAGTGCTATAACCATCACTTTGAATATTTCCAATGTTTATACTGAAGATGATTATAGGAATGGTTACCGGAGCATGGAAATCAAACAGGCTTGGAACCAATCTCTTGAAAAGGGAAGTAACATTACACTCTAAGACATTGCTCCCAATTCTTGAACTGGAGTTGACAGACAGACCAGTGCAATCTTTAGAAGTGTTGTAACCAAAAGGTGGATCCAAACAAAATTTGTTGTTTGGATTTGCTTTGTAACAGTAGAGGACATTGTAGGTGAATTGAAAACTGCTTTGGTAGTCATCTACAGCATTCCAAATGAGTGAAATTTTAGGAGGCATTAATCCATTTGATATGCACACTGGTTTACTGACAGCATCTGCAGAAAGAAGAAATCTACACATGTGGAATATTGTACTCTGATACTGAAGTTACTATTCACTACATGTAAGTTGCTGGAGAAATCTGAGGAAAACCCTATCAAGTTTCCTATATGCATCTTTTTTCTAGCATTTCTGCAACTCATGCCATACAGCCAGGGAGAAAGCTGAACAGTGAGCTCCATGTACCGACTGACTTAATTTTCACAAATGAGAGGCCAGAGATGTGGCTACAGTCTTACTGATAGAACACTAAAAGAACTCTGGAGCAACTTCTGCAATCAGTTGCGCTCTCTTCCAGGTTCCAAGTCTTCTAAAAACAAGGGTTCACTGGGTGGCTTGTGATATGTGTGGTTTGCGATTAACGAAAATTAGGTTTCAGATGTACATAGAGTAATTTGCACAGTCCAGAAAAATATCCATACCCACCCCAAAGAAGGTTTGAAGAAATCCGAAGGGGAAAGGTGAAAGGGAGTTTCAAAAGCCACACTTTGAAAAGAAAGGAGGTTTCAAAAGCCAAAATTTTAAAGGGGAAGTATGAAATTAGTGGAGAGGAGGGTCCAATATAAAAATCCTTCTGTGGTGGTATGGATATTTTCTGGAAAAACACAGTCAAATATATGTATAATATGTAGGTTGTTAGCAGACAGTTCTATTTTATATTGACCTATCACATGTGAATGTCTAACACCCAGCCAAACAACCAGTTACTTAATTAACAAACTGACGTCAGTTTTTTATGCGTCTGTCTTCTTATTGATGATAAATTGTGTCATAACATTGTCAAAGTGGCTGTGGAACCACGAGCCACAGACAAGTGGTTCTACAGTACACTTTGACAATGTTATGATGTACTTTATCATCAATAAGAGGACAGATGCATAAAAAACTGATGTCAATTTGTTTTTTTACAATAACAAGACCCCAGGCCAAAATGGTCAAATACTGGGAATAAATGAGGGGAAAAGATGCCATAAACTTGCCGTAAACAAGCGTGCAAAGTTTCTCGCTTTTTGATTGGCTGCTTAAAAAAGTCAATCAAATATCAATTTGGTTAAAAAGTTGACAGTTTGACAGCTGACAGTTGATCTTGAAAGCTTGCATAAATTTTATCCGTCTGTGCTCTTATTGATGATAAAAATGAGCCAATCAGCGTGCGAGAAATTAGACAGTTATTGTAAAAACCATTTTTGATACAGAGACAATGGGCTTGCAGAGTATTGAAAGCCACCCAAACACGTATGCTATTCCTATCCTATATCTCTTTATGCCATAAGGCACATAAGGCTTTAAAACACGTATGCACAGGTCTGAAAACATAATTGGGATCAGTCGAGAAAAGACAAGTGAAAAAGTTCAGGCTCCATGCATAATATACTTGTACATCCCTTCCTCCCTCCTCTTCCTAACCTCTTTTTGAATCCAGTGTCACCTCACTGCTACGTTAAGTTTGTTTTACTTCCTTCATCAACGCCGCTGCATAAAAAGTTATTCTCGTATCTCATTATAATTATTGATTAAGCTTACCTACAACTACCATGGTCACATTTACGTCGTTTGGAATATCGTCGTTTGGACTAAGACCAGAGAAATTGTAAACACTGCACTGATAAATGCCATCGTCTTGAAGTCTAATTTTGTTGAGAATCAGCTGCACCTTTGTCCCTGACTGTTGTGCCTGATTGTGGAGCCACTTCCCTTCGTGTTTCCAAGAAACTCGACTGGCCAAGAGGAAAGTTCCATTAACATTGCAATCCAAAGAAAATGATTTTCCAGCTACGACATATACCACCGGAGTTCTCACTTAAATTAAGAATAAGCCTGGTTACATTCAGAAGAGAGATTACAAGTAGAAAAGAAAGCAAGCAAAAGCAAAACGATTCATAATCCTTGAAGAACGACGATTAATTCAATCGAGTTGATAGCTCTACAAAAAAATCTTGACTAGTTTGTTCTGTTTTCTTCTTCAATTGCAACAATTACCATGAGTTAGACGAACGCTTTGCATTTGAATATATCATACCTGAAAGGATGGCTTGCTCAGTCCCTGTCACGTACAACAGCGAAATTAGAGACTGGATGACGATAAGGAAACTCAAATACACCGCCATAACCCGGAAGTGACCGGAAGTTGCTTTGGAACCACTCATTTCCCCAGGGAGGACAGCAGTAGGACAGCGGACTTTTGCCAAAAAATATCCCAGGCCCTCTCTGAAGGAAACGTAGAGAGAAACTGGGATCAAGGCTGCGTCATTTGCGACAGCCTCTCAATGAAGATTCATACAAATGCTAATTTCTATGATAGGTGATAGTTGATGATGCCACATTTTCTTATGTGCCGGCTGACAAAGCTGGCAGGATTCGCGAGCGAGTGACTTTTGGCAGTGGAACCGCCATTTTATTGCCTCTTGCGCTCGAAATCTCGCCAGCTACACGTCATCATCAGTTCTCGAGGCGCCAGTAGGCGCATAAGGCCATCACATTTTCTGCCCAACACTCTCTGTTTTGTGCCGCCGCCTCTACATTCCACGTCTTCTACCCTGCCTTGTTTCTCTCTTTCTCGACAGTCCTTCTCCAAGTCTGCCAGCTACACGTACACAAGCTAATTTTCTTTCAGATAATGATTTCCCATTATTTTATTTCTCCACACATAAAGAAGAATGAGGGTCAATTTCCTTTTTTCGAGTGTCCTTAGTAATTGAATTAAGCAGTGATATTTCTAATCTTCCTCGACACATAGGAGAAACGAGAAAACGCTACCATAACCACTAAACACTAATATAATTAACAATTAGATTATGAGCTCGAGATTTCTATGGTGATAGTTGACGATAATTTAATTGCTTTAGTAGAATTCTAACTGAAATAAACGCAAAAAACGGTTTCCAATGATTTCTTTGCGTATCATTAAACTTCACCAGAAGCATCACCATGATGAGCTCCTGACTTCCCGCTTTTACAAAATTGCACGGACTGAATTTTGTCACTGGAAATTTGTAGTTGTTTACGCGCGCGCACCCATGTTTTCAATAATTTCAAGTTTTTAAAGTCAAGAAACCGTTTATGTCTTTCCTTTAGTCTTCTCAGGAATTTCGTTATACATTTGCGTCTAAATCAAACATTCCTCCAAAACCTTGCGAAAATGTAAAAACATCGCGATTTCGTTGACGACTGATAGTCACTGCATTCTAATGGCTGAGAGTATGCGAGGAGCTCACCCAATTATGGCTGGTTTGGAGTGTCACGCCATCAGAAATAAAAACCATGACCATTCAATGAATTAAGTCAAGAAGCTGGGATATGAAAGATGATTGATGTATAAACAACCTCGCCAAGATTTAGGTATGTGCGGTTTTTCATTCTCCTGTTATTCGGAGAAGTGTTTTACTCAAATTCATAGAGCTTTGTATGGAGTCGCCATGTTTGTGCCCCTCGGAGGGACACAAACATGGCGGCCGTAAAGTAACAGAAACATCTGTCACCGCGTTTTGCCATTGAAACGAAATGTTATTACTCTAGAGCTCCGAAACATTGAAATAAACACTTTTTATAGAGCAACAACTGTTTAGTTAGCAAAAACTTGAGCAATAACTCATCTTTTGACCTTCTTGAGAGCCTTATCGGGCCGCCATTTTAATGTCACACAACGCATAAACTTGGAAATTCAGACATGCTCAGTTACATAATGAACAACCCTGTCGAGCTTAAACGTTGCAAAACATCAAGTTATTAAAGGGTCTTACATATGATGAAACTAAAACTTCAGGATTGGTTATTTCTTATTTTGGAAAATGATGACGTCACATGAAAAGCGGCAATACTGTAGCATTTGCATTCATGGTATACAGTAGTAGAATACCGTAATCCGGAACCCAGATCTCCCACGGCCAGGTGGAAGGGAGATCTCACTTTTCAGCGTCAAACAGAGTGAGATCTGGGTACGAGATTACTAGTAGAATTATACTATTGGCTGATAGTGCAGAGTAGCTCAGCCGATCAGATTGTAGCATTTGCATTAGTACACGAACAGAATTCTATTACTCTCCTATTAGGGCTGCAAAAAAAACAAACAAAACAAAAGCAACAACAACAACAAAAAAACAAAGTTACTAACAAAAATAAACAAGCAAACAGACAAACCAAACAAAACGAAAATGTTGCTAAATATGGAGAAGCTTCAGCAATGCCCTACACTAGACCCCACTTGTTTCCGGGGAGTTAGAGATTTTCTAATTCCTTTACAGTTTCAGGTAGTTCCAGCGCGAAGATTGAGCTTGCTTGCACTCTTCGCACTCGCGTGTTAGCCACCGTGTGACACTTTCTCACACTGCTCCCAGCTGAATTTCGTAACCCGACTTGTGGGTAGGTCCACCAGAAAATTACCACTCTCTGCTCCGGCTCAGAAGCTCTCTAATTCTACGAGGGAATGGGACATTTCACTGCTCTATGTTGTGATAAGAACCTTCTGATCAAAATACAGGTTCTAAGGGGAGCTATTGCCCTGGATTAAACTTGGTCTCTCATTCCAATCCAGTTTCTAATATGTTCTCTCATAGAACTGTTACAATACGAGGGCCAATAACAAAAATCAGCTAATTTCAAGCTTTGACAATTGCCGGTCCGATCTTTTCTACGTGTTGCCATAACAGATTCAACAGTTTCAGTTAACGAAAAGCTTTCTCAGGACCTCAAAAAGGACCATTTTTGACTTTCAGTCTTTTCTCTTCCTCATTCACTGGCTTTCCCTGAGCGGGGAGCGCTATCGACGATAAAAGCGAGTGGAGCGCTGGAAACGAACTTCGAGCGTGATAGGAAGGACAAAAGTGAAGAATGATCATCGCAGTATATTTTCCAATTTAAGCAATTGGAAAGAAGAAGCCTGAAAAAAATCAGGGCTTCAACGGGATTCGAACCCGTGACCTCCGCGATACCGGTGCGATGCTCTACCAACTGAGCTATGAAGCCACACATTGGGAGCGAGGCCACTTAATTGAGTTCATATCTTCCCGTGAGGAGTGAAATGATGTGAAGTTTATATGAAATAATTCATATATGAACTGCGGTTGTAGATGAAAGTGAAGAATGATCATCGCAGTATATTTTCCAATTTAAGCAATTGGAATATGAAATATACTGCGAAAATATACTACTCAAAATATACTGCGATGATCATTCTTCACTTTCATCTACAACCGCAGTTCATATATGAATTATTTCATATAAACTTCACATCAGGAAGGACAAAGTTGCCATCTTTCTCTGCGTCCCCACTTTGTGCAGGTTCAACCATTATTCGTTTTCTTTGGCGAGGACGACTGGGAAAAAAGCAGGTCTTTTCTTACAGACCTGGCTTGGTTATCAAATGATATGCTCAACGTGAAAGAAGGAAGAGTTTTTACTACAATAGAATGCGAGTACGAGAATAGGAGTCTTAGAAACGTTTACTTTGTTTCATAACATCAACAACAGTCTTCGATGTTTTCCTTTTTAACAATAGAGTTATCTAAATACAAACTATGCTTTGCATTGCTTTTCTAACTTCCATCGAACGCTATATATTTCACCCTTACCTTACTAGTGAAAAGTACTATATTTACATATTATTCTTGTACGCAGATACGTTTCCAAACCCTAGTGTTCTATAGCCATTTCACTCTTGATATAGAAAAGATACTCCACCGAAAAAAATAGCTTCCAGCTAGAAATTTTCCAGCGACAAATTCAAGCGGACTTGAATCCAATTGTAATCAATGATAAAAAACATTTTTTATGTTAAAATTGAAAACCCATCTTCTTAAACGAGCTTATAATTTGAAATTTCTTATTATAAGTTTTACTCTATGTATATATTAAATTTATTCACCTTTATAATTAGTACTTCAGTGTTTATTTCAATTAGCTTCATTCTCTTTTATAAAAAGTATTGAATGTTCTAGGATTTTCTCACTGTAAAGCGATCAGGACAGAAATGTTTAAGCGCTATACAAGAGCTTATTTATTAACTTTATTACTATTTGCTATTATTATTATTATTATTATTATTATTACTATTACATTCACTATATAACGAACTCACATAACGTATCTTATTTAAATTTGAGGATGATGGCATGGAGCCGTCGAAACGTCATTCTTTAATATCGCTGCTTTTTATTCTTATTCTTCTTATTATTATTTTTATTAATATTTAATTATTTGTAATTCGTTTGTAAGTTAGTATTTCCCTGACATATATATTGTCCTAAGAATTTTTACAGTTGTAATTTTTTATAAGCCACTAATAAACATTATTATTATTATTATTAATTATTATTATTATTATTATTATAGGATTCTGTATAAAAAAATCGAATCGTAGAACCTTTCGCAATGCATTATTTTATTATTGTTATTATTATTATTATTATTATTATTAATATTAATATTTTATTTCTTTAAAAAAAATATCAGCTCATTCACCCTTTAACATGCCTTAATAAGTTTCTCCTCCTCGGCATCAACGCACTGTTAAAATTATTTTGATTTTGCTGGCTTATTGCCAGTCACGCCACTTCGATTCAGTATTTTAGTTTCCGCCTAAATTAGAAACTGACTTTTACTGTAAAAAATTCCTATAAAAGATCTATGTACATAAAAATGCCGTAGTTGCAGTAAAGCATGATAACAGTAAGAATTAAAAATTGTTGACACTGACTAACAACGTTTTTGTGCGAACGTTTCCGTTAAAAAATACTATAACCTTCTTCAGCATAAATGGCGTAGGAATGTAAATGAGTACTTTATAAAGCACTCATTTACGTTCGTACGCCATTTACATTCGTACGCATTTATGCTGAAGAAGGTTATAGTATTTTTCGTCTATGTACTTGTATATTGAAAAATACTGCTCCTGATTGCAAGGAGAAGTCTGAAACATTTAGCATATCAGTTTGCTTTGCCTCATACTAGCAAAATTCGCGCATAAATTACAATCTAAAATTGGGCAATGCACTGCATACTCCGCCATTAGGTAATCCCTCTCTAACCGTAAAAAACAAAACAAAACAAAAAAATGTCGCGTTTCTATGTACAACACATTCAAAGCTACATCGTTTGTAAGCGACTATAGAAACCTTCACTTGACCACAAGGAACATAAAATAATCTATTAGCAAATTACAAATACTTCAGTTCATCTAAATCTCTGTGACAGGTAGTTTTGCTACAGCACCCTCCACGTTGGCCAGTAAAGGACGAAGGATTATGGCGTCTATACTGTCGTAGTATTGATCATCCTCACAGAAGCTTGGACCCTCATCGATGGGATTGTCGTAAGGATGGACACTCTTCTGAAGACAGGAAATAATACTACAGTTAGAAAGCTATTCGTGACAAGATGGCGGGGAATGCAGCCGCGCAAGCGCCTCTGGGATATCTTTGAGTGGAACGGGGAGAACTCGGAATAGCAGAAACATAGAATGAATGTTGCATTACAAATCAAAGAGTTTATATCGAGTTTTGAAGTTACCATACTTTGAAATACGATAACGAACCCAACATTTTCTCTTTTGTTTCCGGTATTTTGTTTCTGTGAATACTGAAGAGTACACCATTTTGATCACCCTAGCGAAACTTTCCCAGATACATGTATCCTACACGGTCCTCAGAGTATACAGAAATTGAGGAGCGAATCAATAGGCTGTTGCCACCTTGCGGCTTCCTGTTTTAGGACAATAAGTTACGAGACAAATGTGTAAACTGCTAGTTAATAACAGACTCAAGTGTCCTCACTTTCCCGCCGATGCAGTACAGGATGATTTTTTAAAGGACCTCAGTCACGGTATTTTGAGTTATTTTGGCCCCGTACAAAGATGGTTAAAGATGGAGAAGATTAACACGGATGACAAACGACAAACTAGACTAAAATAATTTTAGTCTAGTTAATTATTAACTTACCAAAGAGTTTAGAACGCTGATCAGTGAAGGCCGCTCCTTCTGTTGAGACCTGAGAGGAAGGGAAGAAACATTTCATATGGTCAGTGATAGCTACTTTTCTTGATCTGTCAACCGCGACGAGAAGTTTTAGAATGATTGTCGTGAGCCTTAAACCAAGGAAAAAACCAAGATCAGAAGAAACTTACAGCAAACTTTTACAAGAACATAGAGCCGAATGAAACAGAGCTTGAAGCTCTTGCTAAAAATTTTCTTTCTCATGTAACTTGTACAATAAACATAGAGTTGCGGTGAGTAAGGTTTACCTGCACACCTTTCGACCGAATCTCTAGTTGCCCTAATCCGTAAGGACACTTTGCAGTCACAATAATTCAATTTACCTGTTCTAACTGCTCTTCATAGCCTGACTTTCTTCCTATAGCTGTCCTGTGCTGCCTTCTGGAGCCTAAAGTGGTGCGTTGTTTCTTGAAATATTTAGTTTGCAATCAACAACAAACAAGAGAACCTTAAGCCTCAAACCCAAGCAGTAAGGTCGTGAAATAACTGAAGGAAGGAAATCTACAAATCCGCTAATAAGAAAATGATTCTGGTGGCAGGTTTTAATGTTTCCTCTATTTGCCTGAAAGGTACGTAGTGAGTAGTGAGAGCTCCCAATTAAATCCTTTGCAATACAAATCTGCGAACAACTGAGTTAAAACTAGGGCTAAACAAAGAGTAACAAACGAACGACCAACCGACCTTATATAAATGACCAAAAAATTATTTAATACTTTTGGGTAGGGCGATCACAAGTAACAACAAACCATGTCCCTAACACCGACAGACGGACAGTGCAGACAGACTGCCTGACCGACTGACTGTCTGATGGATGGACGGACGGACTGACCGACTTTCGACAAAGTAACTGAGGCCCCTAAGGCCCAGTTCAGACGTGCTTCAGCCGTGCCGAACTAAAGTCAGGAATATATTCAACAAAAGCACGGCAGAAGTACGGCGTCTGAATCAAACTTTTGACTTAAGTTAGGCAAAGCTCTGCCATACTACACAACTCTGGCACAGCAGCGATTCAAACGTCGTTCATCTGCCGCGCCAGACAAAATTCATAAATTTTATTCCACGTATTCTAGTGGGATTGCGTACCTGTGGGGAGTAATACGAGATCAATAGAAATCTTTAGATCCACGTTTACCGCAAACTTCTAACTGCAGTTTGAGGTTAGACGTTTGCAAAAGAGTAGGTTCTCTAGCATGTGTAGCTTTCTATGGAAATAAAGTATCGACCATAAAACACACATTCAACTTAAGCCGCCGCGATATTGGATTTCCACTCCGGATCAGTTCCTCTCTACAAACAGCAACAAAAGTCTAGGTAATTGCTTATTTGGCTTTGCCTAAAAAGTATAACCAATCTGTAGAAAAAGGGTTACTTTATTACATTTCAGCATTTGTACGTGGCACTGATAAAATAAAATTCAAGGCAATAAAGTGTGAGGCAAATGACTTATGTGAAAACCTACCTCTTGACGGCGTTCAAAACGCGAGTCTAAAACCTCATACTAAGGTGACGTCTCTCCCCCGAATTAGATTGCCACCTTGTGGTGGTGGTGGTTGGGTGGGGGGGGGGGGGGGGGGAGGGGGGCTTGCGTGCTCCAGTGAGCCTGAGAGCTATGCTGGCTGGACCTCTCGAGGTCCTGGTAGGGCCACCCATGCCAGACAGGTCGAAGGTTAAGGGCCAGACAAAGAGCAATCTACTGGTCCTCCAGGATTGGGGGTTTGCACAGGGCTAACAACCCTGTCATGTAAAAAGCTTTTGTTACGGAAACAGCAACGTGTAACTTACATGAATCATCTGTGCAGCACGAGCCTCCGGAATCCATGCCATGGGCAGCAGCGAATGCCGAGAGTGAAAACACCAGAAACTCTGCAGGTAATAGGATTCGAATGACTGACACTGGCCAAAGCCGAAAGGAAGCCACTGTCATGACAACGGGAGCCGTCAGCGCTAAAACAACAACACTGATTGGCTTTTGGAATGTGCAAACAATGTATGAGCTAGGTAGGATGGCGCAGGTCATTGCTGAAATGAAGCGTTACAAACTTGATATCTTAGGCATAAGTGAGAGTAGATGGACAAAATCTGGGAGAATGAAGACAACAACAGGGGAGACAGTTCCCTCCTCTGGGAGAGAAGATGATCTACATCACGAGGGAGTTGCAATCATCATGAAGAAAGGAATGGAAAAGTATTTAATGGAGTGGAAGCCAGTTAACAGCAGGATTATTCAAGCACGATTAAAGGGCAGGCAGACTAACTTGTCCATCATACAATGCTATGCACCTACTAATGACAGCAACGACAGAGATAAAGAAGCCTTCTATGAGCAGCTGCAAGCGACACTTGAGAACGTCCATCGTAGGGACCTCCTGCTGGTGATGGGTGACCTTAATGCTAAGGTCGGTTCAGACAACATGAATTTTGAAAGGGTAATGGGAAGAGAAGGATGTGGACTGCAGAATAACAATGAAGAGAGGCTGGTAGAATGGTGTGCATTCAATAACATGATCATTGGTGGAACTTTATTCCCGAATCGCAACATTCAGAAACTCACCTGGACATCCCCAAATGGGAGGGATCAAAATCAAATAGACCATCTCATGGTTAACAGCATGTGGCGCCGCTCCCTGCTTGACGTAAGAGTAAAAAGAGGGGCTGATGCAAGCAGCGATCACCATCTTGTGACTGCAAAGGTGAGACTGAAACTCAGAGCAGCTGGACCAAACAAATACACCACCCCTATATATGACATCAGCAGACTACAAGACCCTAGGACTAAGAAAGCCTTTGTCCTACAGCTGAGGAACAGGTTCCAAGCCCTGAGTAACATAGACGAGCAAGACAATGAAGAAGACGCTGTAAATCAACAGTGGAAGCAAGTGAGGAACATCTTTGATGAAGCAAGTAAAACCTGTCTGGGGATGCAGAAGACCAAAAAGAAAGAAAGAATGGATTACACCAGACACGTGGCAGGTTATTGAGGAAAGACGCCAGCTGAAGAAGAAAATAAATGACAGGAGATCAGCCAGACTCCGAGAGAGGTTTATAGCGGCGTACACAGAAACCAACAGGCATGTCAAGAGGAAGATCCGAACCGACAAAAGGGCATATATGGAAGAGCTGGCAAAGGAAGCAGAGGAAGCGGCAAAAAAGGGAGAGCAGAGGAACGTCTATAAAGTCACTAAATTGATCTGTGTAAAATATAATGGCAGCAGAAATGCCCCCATACGAGATAAACAAGGACAGCTCCTCACCACTGAGAAAGACCAAGAAACACGTTGGGTAGAACATTTCAAGGACGTCCTCAACAGACCAGCACCAGAAGAGGAGCCTGATATCCCAGAAGCTGAGGAGGACCTAAGTGTTGACATCGGACCACCAAAGAAAGAAGAGATCATTGCAGCCATTAATTCTCTAAAAAAACCACAAGGCACCTGGCAAAGACCGCCTCAATGCTGAGCTGTTCAAGGCAGACGCTGTGACCACCGCAAACATCTTGCAGCCACTTTTCAACACCATATGGGACAGAAGGAAAATCCCTGATGACTGGAATGAGGGTATCATCATCAAGATACCAAAGAAAGGAGCTCTCTCTGAATGCAGCAACTGGCGTGGCATTACACTATTATCCACTCCTAGTAAGATCCTAGCGAACGTCATCATGAAGCGCCTATCACTGGCTGTGGACCTTAAACTCCGCGAGGAACAGGCAGGTTTCAGGAGAGGAAGGGGATGTATCGATCATATTTTCACGCTGAGAAATATTATTGAACAGAGTAGCGAATGGCAGCGAACTCTCCATGTGAACTTTGCAGATTTTGCCAAAGCCTTCGATAGTGTGCATCGACACAGCCTCTGGAAGATATTACGAGCGTATGGAATCCCCTCCCACCTTGTTGAGATCATCAAAAGTTTCTATGACAACTTTACCTGCTGTGTTGGCGATGGTGACATCTTATTTGAAGTCCACACTGGTGTCAGGCAGGGGTGTGTCATGTCCACATTACTTTTCAACCTTGTTGTGGACTGGATCATGTGGCGTACCACTGAGGATCAGATCAAGGGCATTAGATGGACACCTTTTCCCTACTTTTTTCCTACTTGGAAGACCTGGATTATGCTGATGATCTTGCCTTACTATCACACACCCACAAGCACATTCAAGAGAAGACGCAACGCCTTAACACCTTTGCAAAGCAAGTTGGCCTTTACATCAGCAGCAAAAAGACCGAAATTATGGCACTGAATACTACCAACACACGACCAGTCCAGATTGATAATGAAGAACTTCCTTACACAGACAGATTTGCCTATCTCGGCAGCATCATCAGTAGAGATGGAGGAACTGACCTGGACATTCAGAGCCGTCTCAACAAGGCCAGAAACTCGCTCAACATGATGAATAAGGTATGGCGCTCCTCCACTTACAGTATTCGTACCAAGCTGAATCTCTATCACAGCTGCGTCCTCACAACTCTCCTGCACGGTTCAGAATGTTGGCGCTTAACGGAGAAGGATTTATCAAAACTCTCTACATTTCACACCAAGAGCCTTCGGCGTATCCTACGCATCTTTTGGCCTAATGTCATCTCAAATAATGATCTCTTTGAACGGTGTGGAACTGAACCAATGGCTACCATCCTGATGAGGAGACGTTGGAGGTGGATTGGCCACGTCGCTCGCCAAGAAGCCTCAATTACGAAAACTGCTTCGCATTGGACGCCAGAAGGAAAACGCAAAGAGGGGCCGCCCTAAGATCACATGGCGGCGGACGGTGGAGAAGGAAATCAAGGAGATGAGGAAGACCTGGGAAGGCATCAAGTTTATGGCAAGGGACCGACAGATGTGGAGGGAACATATTGCTGCCCTACATGCCACTTAGGCGTAAAGGGCATGAGTGAGTGAGTGAAGGTGACGTCTAGCTCTGGTAACGTGAGCCCTAGCCGTTCGCCGTTTGCGGTAAACCGGCATCTAAAAGCCTCTCCTATCGTAAACTTCCAAAAGTACCGAGTCCTTGGAAGGCGGTTCGGCGAAGACATGCAAACGAAATTTCCTCCGCCGAAGAGTAGGGCGGCGAGGTATCATCGAACGAAGAACCCTTTGATGAAAACTATTCGCCAGCTGGCTATGGAAATCACAAGTAGCGAGGCGAAGAACAGCTAGCGACGCTGAATCCGAAATAACGAAGAAAAGCGTTGGAAGGAAATCGTTTGCAACAGTGATTATTACAAAAAAATAAATAAATAAATAAAGATTCCTACGCGAATTCTAAACATTTCTAAACAAAACAACGACGTCTACAGCAAGGTGCTAAAAGATGCGCAGAAACGGTTCGAAGCACGTGGTCATGAGGTTCTGTTCACTGTGGAGCAAGTGAGCTGGCTAATTGTTACGAGGCTTCAGCAAATCCTCAATTTGGTTCGACTCTGGCGCGACCTATAAATCAGAGTCGTGTTTGTGCCTTGCTTCAGTCCAACCTGATTGCAACTAAGTTCGGCACAGAAAAAGCGCGACGTCTCAACTGGGCCTAACTGACTGCCTGACTGACTGTCTGACTGACTGTCTGCCTGTCTGCCTGTCTGCCTGTCTGCCTGTCTGACTGACTGACTGTTGACTGACTGACTGACTGACTGACTGATTGACTGACTGACTGACGGACGGACGGACTGTCTGTCTATCTGTCTGTCTGTGTCTGACTGACTGACTGACTAAGGACTGACTGACTGACTGACTGACTGACTGACTGAGAGAACATACATTACCTTTTTCGCCATATTAAAACCCCAAGAAGGAGTCCCGCTACTGCTCCAATAGCGATGACTAGCCCAGTTATCATACCTGTACGGTCAGGACTGGCAACACTGGCAACTGCAAGTGTAAGGAAATTAATAAACAAACCGTTTTTCGCGGGGGGGGGGGGGGGGGTGGTGGCGTGCAGCTGCTGGGCAAAATAATATAGCATAACTTTAGTCTTAGTCTCAAAACTTCCAGTAATTTCAAAAGAAATCCGAGACTTGCATTTTTGTGGCCAAAGAGGAGGTTTGGACTCTGACTAACTAATAAATGTATTTCTTAGACTCATTTATAATTCACTCAAGTTAAAACAAAGAAAATCACAACCACGAAGGAGGTTTGGATACCCAGTCTTAATTAGCATACATTTTGACGATTTTACTTCTCCGTTTACTCCTAAGTTTTTGTTTCGATTGAGAAGATATATCAAACACTCGAGACAGTGTTTCATAGGCTATACAAACACCTCGAATTTCGTCAAAAATACTCCGCTGCGCGTCGTATAATGATTGTATCATATTTCTCCACACATTTTCTTAGAAAAATGAAAAAAAAAAAAAAAAAAAGAGTGACCCAGACAAGTGACATAAGAAAGTTTTAGATCCGAGTCAAACGATGAAAACCATCGTGATCAAACACACCTTGATGACTACAGTACTTTATGCAAATGAAAACAAAGGCAAATACGTGATCCAGTTCTCGGCATAATTGAATTATTAAAACACTGCTTGTTCAAAGGCAACATTTCATTTTCAACTTTCTCCTTTCTTTTACACATTCACAGTCTAGTTATTAACTTCCCTCGTCCATGACGCGAAATACTCAAGAGCTAACCTATTGTATCAGAGTCGTCTTCATTGTTCTCGAGAATGAAGCATGGCTCGCTCATGTTTCCACAACCGCCTGCAGTGCACATGGCCACGCTTACGGTGTAATTTTTGCCTGGATCAAGATTTTTTAACTTGACTGGAGCCGGCGATCTGTCAGGAAGTGTTAGTAATTCAGCCAGGGATGTGTTGACAGCTACCCTTTGATCACCATAGTAAACCAAGAACTTGTTGGGTTTGCCATTCCAAGTACTAATTGGTGGCAACTGTGTAAAAAGGAAAATTATTGTTACAAAAAGGCCAAAAACTAGACTATTTATAACTGTATCAGAGATAGGAGGTGGACGTTTGACTTTCAGGACTGTGAAAGTCGTCCCCAATGTACCAAAGGGACCTATGATGAGTCTTTTGGCCTTGATGCACTAGTTCTGTGAGTCACTGCGAGTCAGTTGTAAGAAGAGGTGCAAAGCTGTTTTTTCTAATGACGATTTTTAACGATTGCACATGTGCTGCAGTTTCTCCAAAATTATGCAGTCGTTGTTAATTACCGTTTTTAATAACTAAGAAGCTACATGCTTCACTCATCTAACAATTAAGAATTTTCTAATGATAAATCTCCTAATACCCGTGCAATAACATGCAGCACACCATACATGCAGCAGAATATAAAGCATGTGTCGTTTTCCCACCAACTGAAAACGTTAGAGTCATCACCTTCCAGTATACAGAAGCTTTATGTCTTGACCTGTTCTTCACTTCACATGAAGGGGGAGCTTCACTGGGTGCTGGAAACAGACAGGAAAAGAAATGTAGTATATGACAGCGCTCAATTTCGGCGTTACCCATTGAGCACCCCTATTCCAATACGTGCCCCTACAGCGATAATAACAGTGAAGACACTGACATTGAATAGGCTAATTAGAACAATGAGTTACGAAGTCCGCCTTCTTATCGGAACGTAATATTGAACATTATGACTATCAGAGCTGCTATTGTCACAGTTCTTGAGTTAAAGTTTATGACATTTTTCATTTAATTATATCACATTCACAAAGAAATAAGCGTGTTCTTATTAACACTACTTTGCCATGTGGTATTGCTGTGATGCAAAAACCATATTTTAACATTTTTTTTTTTTTTTTTTTTTTGGGGGGGGGGGGGGTTTAGACGCATATAGCTACATGTACATGTAAATAGGCCAATTTATACGTCTAATGTATTAAAATTCTAACTTGGCTATGAAGTTCAGGGGAATATTATACATAATTATGGAATTATTTATTCATCCTACCACCTCGATGTGATTTGTTTGTTTTTTCCCCTATGCCTCAAAGCTGAACTAGAATTATTAATATATCGAAATCCACCCATATAGTACGTGCAGTATTATATGCACCAAACAATAATACAGCTAGTGCATTACAACAGCTTTATATCCATAATCTTACCAGCTTCTTTGCTTTTTACTTCAGTATGAACAGCAGGGCCCTTTTGAAATCGCATGCTACAAGTTGCTGTAAAATTATACCATGCAAATGGTATAATTGCATGTGTGCTCCGAAAAACATATTCAGTACAGTTCTTAGCACGGGCCTTAAACGTTTGGAGAGGTGATGTCTATTGAAAAGTACAAAGTAAAATTTCAGGTACAGGTAATAATTATAAGCTGTTTGCTGTTCATTACAAAAAATAATTCCATGTCTATAATAGCTTCAAATCTGAACTGAATTTTAAAAAGTAACTACCGGTTGCCAGACTTTCAAAGTTCTTCTTTCAATCTTTTCAGTGGTCATGGGCTCTCAGACAATAGCGCCTGCTAGTGGTTCATGAAACATGACTTTCTGATTCAGATTTTAAGGTGACAAAACGTAGTACTACTAGTAAGTCTGAAAACTGCAGTAACCCACAGGATTGGAAAAAGGCAAATGAACACAGAGGTTTCAAGATTGTGGAAAATAGCAAGGTTTTAATTTCGCTTTCTAATATTTTTGCCAGTCAATTACTGACATGGAAAATTGTTTGAACAAGTACAAATTTAATTATGGAAGCAAAATGCCCCATGCAGAGTGGTTTGACATTTCAATAAATAGATTCATGCCCTTCTCAGTTTTTTTTTCACACTGCTACAGGACAATCTAGTGGTGAATGCCAAGGGCCTATATGGGATGATAGGTGTCCTTGGAACTTTTATCTTATAAGACACTTCATGTAAGCCCTCAAACTTTGTTCTTATGCTAGCATTTTGTATTTTAGAACATGCATGTAAAATTTCCCAGATAACTATCACTATGAACTGAAAACATGTGAAAATCCAGTGAATTTATTCATGGTAAATTAACAGCAATTTGAAAGGATTTTAATGGCGTTTTCATGCAAAACCTTAGAGCCCTGCCAAATGGACTTGCAAGTAGTTGCAAGTTGAACTTGTGTAGAGACTTGCGTTGGGGGACCAAACAGACACACAAGTTACCTCTCAAGTATACGCAGATCGCTTAAAAAAGATTTCAAGGCAACGGGCTCAGTCCCGCATGGCCAAAATGCGACCATCACACAAACATATCCTGTATTTCATTGGCTAATAGGTTACTATAACAATGAATACACGTCAATCAACTTGAATTGACTTGGGTTGGATAAACAAACGGTGAAAATCTGTGTCGACTTCCGTGCACAGCATTGCAAGGCAACGCAAGTGCATGCAAGGCCTGGCCAAACGGAATCGCAAGTACACCCAAGTTTTCAACTTGCATCTACTTGCAAGTCTGTTTGGCTTGAAGGCTTAGGGAATTTTTCATGTAACCAAGAAAAAAGCACGAAAAAACTCATTAAGTTAATTGGTAACTACCTCTCCTGTCAGCACTGGTGTTATGACATATGTAACATCATAATCCACACGCATTTCTACTTGTTGACACTGCCAACTGGCGGTAAAATGATGTTCACCAAATGACACAGTCAGATTGCGAAGAGGGGGACAAAGTGCTACAATATGAAAGAAACGTATATTCAGAATATTTAACAATTATTGACAGAAGTGGAGTTGAATTTAGTGGTGGAAATTCACCTCACTGCTATGCGACCCAGTAAATACTATTAATAGCAATGTTGGTACGTATGTGGCGTGGCCGTAGACTGGATACCACAAATTATCTAATAGGAAAAACGCACATGCGCGTGGCTTTAGAGTCATGGAGAGTGAGGCTGTTTAAATTGGCAGCAAAAGAAAGGATGTCCATCATGCCTCAGGGTCATGGAGAGTCAGGCCATTTAGACTGATAGTAAAAGGGTGGGGAGGAAAAGATAATATCTCCAATGGACTGGGGACCAGTTAGTGTTGCCAATATCAGTTAGTGAAGGGTTCAGAGAACCACATCTCCCCATCCGGTTAAAGTTACTTGTTTTCTCCCTCATCCCTCTCAGCTGACTGGCAGTCACAACACTTGTGCAGACTTTCAAACCAATACTGCCAAGCGAATAGGATACAGCAAAATAATAGCACCATAATCATTTAATAATAACAACAACAACAACAACAACAACAATAATAGTAATAATGACAATAACAGTAACAGTAACAGTACTAGTACTACTACTACTACTACTGCTGCTGCTGCTACTGCTACTGCTACTGCTACTGCTACTGCTACTGCTACTGCTACTGCTACTGCTACTGCTACTGCTACTGCTACTGCTACTGCTACTGCTACTGCTACTGCTACTGCTACTGCTACTGCTACTGCTACTGCTACTGTTACTGCTACTGCTACTGCTACTGCTACTACTATCACTTCTACAACAACAAATACATCACTCAAATGAGGCTAGATAAATGTATATGGGTTGTTGACCTAGCGTGAGATCAAAATGGCTGGATAATGGCCAAGTTTTTGGGGGTTTATGGACTGAGTCGAGTCGTCAGTGTAACCCAGTTCACTTCCAGTCATACACAGGGCTCCTGTCAGCCACCGAGAGAGCGATCACTGGCTTGAAATTGCCTTGCAAGGAGATACATGTCAGTATAGGCCACTAATACAAAATAGGTGAGTGGATTTCCATAATCCTCTTGTCCTTTCCACCTTAGTAGTATTTAGATTACAAAAATACTGCAATTCTTAGCATTCCCAGATTTTTCAAGTTCTCCCAAACTTGAAAGAGTGTTAGAGCTATACAACATAACTCACTAGAAGCACGGAGAACATGTAGCTTGTTTTAGAAAATACTGCAATGGAAAAAGGAAACAACATAATTCTCTTTATTTGCTGATGCCATCATTACATGATTGTATGTCAACAGCTTGTGCTAGGTCTGTGTTTCCATCAAGTCTTAGAATAAATCGACTAGCGTTCTATCACGAATGTTGTTCTCTGATTGACTACGCCACAATGTGCGCTTGTTAACAAAATGATGGCCACTTCTTGGCATTTAATTTCAAGGTGTCTGTGAAGAGTATTTAGATAAAGTTTTGAACGACTAGTAGAACTATACTAAAACAATTAGATTATTCACTCTCGATTTCTATGCGTGATAGTTGAGGAGGGCTGTGCCCTCCTCAACTATCACGCACAATTTATCACGCACAATTTTTAACAAATCAGCATGCATAATTTCCTTGGACTATTCTCTAAATACATGATTGAACAATTTTGATTGAATACATTGTCCCTACATTATGTAAAAAATAATAAATATTAAAAACTCACTCTCGTGTACCAAATTCCAACGTGCTGGGTCACTCTCACTTACACCAAATGAATTCTTAACTACCACCTTGACACATAGTACGGAACACGTATAAAAAGGGTTACTGCAATGATCCCACAGCTCATCCCCTTGAAACAACTTTCCAAGGACATCTGTTCCAATATGGCATGACAGCATTTCATTCTGAAACTCTGGGGTTCTTCTGTATTGTGCAGTACTATTGAATACACAATCAAAAGGATCGTCAGCAGGAACTCGACCAACAAAGAGTTCATTTGTCACATTTGCTTGCAGTGTTGGCCATTTAACAATTACTTCCTGCACTGGAAATCCATAGACTGCTACATTAAATTGCTGTCTACTAATACTTTGGGGCTTTTCTGCAAGATATAATTATAAAACCACACATAAAAAGTCTGACATGCAGTGGTTCTTATACTAAATCTACTGACATGTAGATGCACTACAGTGCAACTTAGTCAAACATACATTTTAATCTGCTACAACTGCAGAAAGGTCAGGGCTATAAACACTATTCTTAACAACATTTTTAGTCATTTCAATTTTATCAAACACAAACTTTACTCAAATTTTTGCATGTGGCCTTTCATTTTGTCAAAAGACATTGCTCAGAGTTTTTTCACTGTTTTGGGCCTCATTTCCCAGATTGGAAGGCCAAAAATATCAAGTTGGCATCTTTAGTCAGCAGGAACACTATTTTTGATATTAAAGTTTCATACAAGTGACATTGAAAGGTCATATATTTGAACTGCGGAGAAAGGTATGAAGACATGATTGATCATTGCAGTTGTACTCACACAACTGTAGTGAACCGCAAAAGTAAGCCAAAAAAGTCAGCCACGTAGCTGAAAGACAACAGTACACGTTTCAACACACTCAATCTTCCTGTGCTAGTCCTATATATCTGGGATGCATACTTTTACATGACTTTACAACCACTGTCCTATCCTAATGTACTACAGCTGTGTATCCACCCTCTTTCTTCACTTAGATAGTTAATCTCGAAAGACAGAAATATTACAAACTTCTCATTTCTTTAATCACCGTCAAAGTTCAGTTCAAATCCAAATGTTCAAAACAGAAGTCACACTAGGCATAAACATACATGTAGCCTTTGCAGTTCAGTTCATAAAACAACGTTCCAACGTCACTCATGCAATAACAACAAATAGTCATATGACAATGCAAATGTCACTAGTTTTAGTACACAACATAATCATTCAGAGCCTTTTTGGATGGCTCGTAATTCTGCTAGATCTCCTCAAAGGCTGCTCAGCTGTAGGTATAGCAGAAGGTACAACTTCTGCTGGTGATTCAGCCATTGGTACTGGATCCTCTGCCATAGGTGGTGCCTCAATTGGCTTAGGTTCAGTGAGTGGTTCAGTATCCTGTAGCGGCGTTTCTTGTTCTTTCAGATCTGGCATATTGAAGGGCTTAACATGCTGAAGATTGCGCTTGTCCTGAACACCTTGCGGTGATCATGACCAGATATCGCCTGATATGGTTCCTTCTCATAGCAAAGTGAAAGCTTACTTTTCTTTCTCAGGTTTCTCTCATAATTCAGTCTCTGGCATGAAACCTCTTGTCAACATAGTCCATGTTGGACTGCTTTCCCTAGGTGTCCCGATCACGGAAGACTTGGTCACTTACAGTACTTCTACTTCCTCCTTGTCAACATTGACTAGCTCAGGCATTTTAGTTTTAGTCTTTCTTCTAAACAGTACCTTGGCAGGACTCTTTCCTGTAGCTAACTGTGGCATGGACCTATACGCCTGAAAGAACCTGCTTAACTCCTCTCTCCAATTCTTTCCTTCTGTATGGGCTGCTCTCATGGACTTCAGATTTGAGCCATTGTCGGTATGCAGACCTTTAGGTAATCCATGTCTCGCAAATTGGGCATCCAAGCAATGAATGATAGTTTTACTGGAGGTTGCTTGGATAACATCAACTTCCACCCAACGACTGTAGTAATCAACAAGAACTAACCAAATGTTCTCCAGAAGGTAACGGACCTATTAGATACACAGCTACTTCTTCCAATGGTTGGTTGGGAAATGATTTCAATGGTGGGGGTGGAACGTTCTTGGTAACCACCTGACACCCGTAACACACTACACATCTTCTCTCAGCACCACAATTCATAGCAGCCCACCAGACCTTTGTTCTTAAAGTCTCTCCTTCGTCTTTACAACTCCCTGGTGCCCTTCTTGTGCCAATTCAAACTGACAATTACTCTCTTGCGAAGTGCTTGGGGTATATATCCCCGTAAATCACATGACTGGCAAAAGTCGACTCATTGTGCACTGGCAAATACTGCTTAGGAGAAATGTTCCATTTTCCTTTGATCAAGCAATTCCTGACTGCTTGCAACTCCGAGTCTTGTGCTGAGACCCATTCAATCTCTTTGATTGTCATGCAAACGTATCCCTCATTTTCCATGGACTGATCTGAAGCAGTTTTCTTGGTCCATCGGGAAAGGGCATCTGCGATGTTTTTTCTAGAAGCCACATAGCAAACTTGATAGTTTTACAGTCGTAAGCACAGAACCCAGCGCTCTATTCTGACTAAAAGATTTAGACTTCTTGAGTAGATGACTTTACAATGTAAGAGTTTGTGCTTCATGGTCTGTCACCAGATCAAACAGTGGGAGCCTGTACAAGTAGACGTAGAAGAGTTAACACGCCCAGACTAAGGCTGGTGCTTCCTTCCTTGTCTGACTATAACAGCACTCCACTTGACTCAAACTACAACTGGCATAACAGATAGCACCGCTTTACCCATTCTTTTCTCATACCAGCACAGCACCAAGCCCAACTGGACTTGTGTCAGCAATAACACAGGTAGGCGTGTCCTTATCGAAGTACATATACAATGTAAGCTAGGACTGGTGCACTTGCAACTTGACTCTTCAATCTCAGAAATGACTGCTCCTGCTCCTTGCCCCACACGAACGATTCTCCTTTTCTTACAAGTTTTCTGAGGGGATCAGCAGTGGTAGCAAAATCAGGTATAAACCCTGGTGGCACTAAATCAAACGAGACTTGAGAAGCTACGAACCTCTGAATGTGTCTGAGGCTGACTCGCTTCTACAGCAGCTCTGACTTTTTCCTCAGTAGGGCCGACTCCATGCTTGCTAAGCAAAAGACCCATGAATACCACTTTAGTCATTCGCAAGATGCACTTCTCAGCATTCAAAGTCAGCTGCTTCTCACTAAGACATTGCAACACACTGTGTACAGTCTTATCATGTTCCTCAGTGTCTCGACCATGAACAATAAGATCATCTGCCATGTTTGCCACTCCTTGTAGACTTGCCATTGACTGGATGATGGTAAGCTGGTACTTCTCTGGTGCGGCATTAACACCAAAACTCAAATGCTTGCAGCGGAATATACCATCACAGGTGGCAAAAGCAGTGACATCCCTTCACTCAGGATACAACTCAATTTGGTGAAAACCTCACCTTAAATATAACTTCAAGAAAACACCACTCCCATTAAGGCTTTCAAGGACTTCATCTATGGTTCGTATAGGCAATCTTTCCTGAATAATGTCCTCATTTCATGTAGCTCTTTGCATATCAACACATAACCTTATGTCCCCCAATGGTTTTGGAGCAACAACAACTGGGCTTACCCACACTATAGGTCCCTCAACTTTCTCAATTATGTCCTTTTCAAGGAGTTCATCAACCTTGGCAGTTACTTTGTCCTTTAGAGAAAAAGGTACTCAACGCATATTTTGAATGACTGGAGTTACACTAGGATCAATGTGTAGCTTGAAGTTTCCAGTTCCCTGGAACACACTGGGGTATTTTGAGTTCTCTCACAAAGGTATCATCAACAGTGTTACAGTCAGCTGTCCCGAGAGTTCCCATGGGATCCAAACGAAGGATTCCATGATCTGTGGCAGTCAAATATCCCAGCAAACAGCAACCGGACAACAACAGTGAAATTTGCCACAACTTTTGTTTTTGATATGGAACCTTGTGACTGAAACTGTCCTTCAGCTCCAAGCTCTTGACCCCCCTAAGCATAGAATCTCTTGGTGCAAGGTTTGAATTCAATCTTTAGCCCCTGATACTTCAGTTGCTGCAGTGTATCTTTACTAATAAGGTTACTTGCAGAACCTGAATCAATTAACACATCTCTGCAGAATCCACCAATGTTCACCAAGATCACTGGCTCTGCGGAATTTGACAGAGCACAAGTCTGTTCCTCCATTAATAGTAAAAGCAAAGAATGTTACAATGATCCTCAACTTGATTGGCCTGTCTCCCATTACCACAACGCTGCTGTCTGCCTCCCCATTGTTGGGTGGTGCCTTGTTTTCTAGACTTTGGGTTCCTTCACCCTTTGCAACAGCTAGCATAATGGTCATATTTACCACACTTGCTGCACTTTTGACCTCAGGCTGGACAACTTTTACTTTGAGCAAAGTGACCTTCTTTACCACAGTTGAAACAAACAATTTTTCCTTTGATTCCACATCCAGGACTCTCTTCAACTGTATTTAGTGCCTACTCCAGGTTCTTGGCTTGGCCTGACCATTTGACTTGCCTGCTCACGCAAGGCTTCCCACTTTTGAACTTTATCCATTGCACCTTCCAGAGTAATATTATAGCTTCTTCTTTAGCTCAACAATAGGCAACTTTTCAATCAATTGGTCAGCAAATTTTCCTCCAAAGTTGCACCAAAATTACAATGACGAGCTTGTTTCTGTAAACGAACCATGAACTTGTCAAAGGTCTCCTCATGTTGGTGCAAGTCGACAAAAGACATACCACTCGTACAGTACATTTTCCTCGCCTCAAAAATGAGCATCTAGCTTTTGAAGACACACCACATACTCATTATCCTCGTCAGCATTCAGTTGGTCCAGTAACTGGAAGATCTTCGTAAATATCTTCCATGCCCTCTAAATGAAGTAACTGAGCCTTTTTCTGAGAAGGATTTGTGATTCCCTTTCCATCGATGTAATACTGATATGATTGTTTCCACAAAAGGCAGCCACGAAGGCGAAAGACAACAGTACACACCACAGGCTGCCCAAACTCGCAATGCAAGGAGTTATCTTTATATTTAATTTTATGTGACATATACCGCTTATACTATTACAAAACAACCAAATTTGACTACGCAAAAACGTGGCTCTCACCTTGCAGCATATGGAGGTGTTGTGTTACAACAATTTGAATTTATAATTAGGTTTGTATCACAGGGAATGCAATGGTGTAAGAATAAATAAAACAAGCTACAAAGTAATTACGACCGATGTAAGCTTAGGCCCAGCTAACGTTTCATTTCACATGGAGATAAGTGTCAGCTTTGGGGATAAATTTTCACATTAAGCATTGAGTATACTTTAAAACCTACCATGTCCACGATGAAGTCATTGCTCTGGCATAGATCACTTTTTGGTATAGAAACTAACTACATTTCCTCAGCTGTTTTTTTAAAATTTTGTAAACACGGCTCGACTTAATTTGATAGGTCGATGGAAACAAAAACGTGCCTCTTGGTGGGTTTGACAAATAAAGTACGAGGGGACTTGGGGAGCATTTTGGTAAAGCTGTTGACAAATCATTGCTGACCACCCCCGTTGAGCTAATTATTTGTTACTCATTTTTGACAAGGTTAAATGTATTTTTGAATTTGCGAGTGGAGCAGTCTCGAAATACATGGAAATGTGTTGTCATTAGCAAAGCCCTTGTGGACGGAATTGGATAGCAAGTGAACTGATGTGGAACTTCAACATCTTGTCTTTGATCCAAATTCAGTTGTTATGTAATAGTATATGCCATATATGTCACGAATCGCTGAACGTTTGCATATTTAAAAGTAAAAAAAAAAAGATGTTGTGATCTTGGGCAGCCTTTGTACATACAGTAATTGTACACATTACAACACTGACTCTTCCAGCCCTAGTACTATATTCTCAGATGTGTACTTTTACATGTACAACTGCTGTTCTTACATACCACTGACAACAACTTAAGCAGTAAGGTGTGAAATTTAAGCCTGAAATTTTTTCAGGCTGAAATATTTCACAGCTGCTTAAGACAGTGCCATAAATGTGATGATCAATCATGTCTTCTTGATAAGTTTCATGTTACACTTTAACTGACATGTTATTATTGATGTTGATCGAGCAACAAAAGTCTGACCCAAATTTCTTTTTCTGCAACAAGGAAGCAAATTACTGTAGAATTCAAAAGTAACACACCCCCCCCCCCCCACCCAAAAAAAAAATGATAGCACCTGAAAATAACATTAATTTTTCACCTTCCTATTGAAGTCCGAAAGTAACAGCCCACCCGAAAGTTGCAGCCCTTTGAAACTCAAGTGTACATCACACACACGGATCAGCCTGACTGCAGGACTGAGCAAATTAAAGAGCTATTAATTTGTGGTTTTATATCGAACTTAACTGAATTTACCTTGAAACTAGCATTTAATAATAATTTATACTAATATTTATAAGCTGTACTTGTCTGGCAGCAGGGTCAAATGATACAGTGTCATTTAGTAACATTGCGATATAATGCAACAATTATACTTTCGTCCTACAGTACCAACATTAAGGGCCTTTTTGTTATACAATCTTATTTGTTTATGTGGGTACTGAGTTAATATACAATTAGTACCATACATAAACAAAACTTTTAATTTCATGATAATCGTCTGCTTTGTCTAAAAAACACAAACAATTTTTAACCATCTGAAAGTAAAGGCCGCCCAAAAGTTGAAAGTAGCGACCCCTTTTGCCTGCTAAATCTGACACTAATGGAGGCTGTTTCTTTCAGAATTCTAAAGTACATGTGTGTATTCTCTGCAGGATTTTATTTCCAGTGTTCTCGGCAATCTTCAAATGCGCAGTGATGTTGATGTAAGTCTTAATCAATATACCAGATGCACCGCTATCATCATAAGCACTCACATAATGATGAGATATTACAACAGCACTGAAGGTGAATGCAACACAGGGCTTTAATTTACAAAAGGCCTCTTCTTACAAATTTATTTAATGTAACGAACTTAGTAGATTAAATCACAACAACATACCTCCAACCACGACCACAATTTTCTGTACAGACTGAAACTTTGCAGAATTGAACAATCCACATTCATAAACTCCTGCATCGTCATACTGAGTGTGGTTTTTCCTCAGTTGAATTGTGTTGTTATTGAGTATACATGTGAAGTTAATAAGTATCAGTCCATGATGTTTCCATCCCAGCTGTGTTGGGTGAATATTATGAATTGTTGCATTGATAGAACAGTTTAGTTCAAGTGTATCATTGACAGCAATGTACACTTCCTTCACTGGTGAGGTGGATACACCTGAAACAAAACGCAAATAATTATGTTTACTGCAGAAAGTTAACAGTAATGTAACCAATCAGTAATCTAAAAAAAGGCAATTAGTGAAGCACAAAAAAAAATATAAAGACTGTATATCAGCTAGTGCATGCACACATAATAGAATCATATGAATACCATAAATCATGTACCTAAAGTTATCAGCTCTGATTGACATGACTTAATTTATTCAATTGTTTTACTTGAATGCAACTTGAGTGGAAGCTAGCTTGCAAAGTTAATGACCTTGCAAATTTTCTTGCAAGTGTACTTGCTTGGGAAATACACTGTACCAATGAGAAACAAATAATAATAATTGTGCACGGGGGAATAAGGATTGATAATGGATTTAATTAGTAAAGAACAGCGTTGACAGGTGAGACTGCCTCATACACTAATATAACATTAACACAATGCAAGAACTTTTTTGCACAACTTGAAAACAATAAACTGACTTAACGTACCACTAATGGACGACAATCATGCAATATCAACAATATTATTTCTTGTCTTTTTCTTAGGAATAAATTAGATTTTTTTCTTTCAGCTGATATATGCAGGGTAACATGGGACTCCAAACTTGCCTAATTTTACATTATAATTATAATAAAGAAATGTATCTCATGGGGCTAGTGCTTACCCCTTGGCATACAATCATGTCTTTGTTAAAAATTGGCAAGTTTGGGGTCCCATATTTCCATCCATTTGCAATGTATCGATTATCATGAAACTCCGTATAATTTTATTATTTTACTGAATTCCCCACTGATAATAAATCAAGTGGTGAGGTTTATTTTTTCCTTTGAAAAAATCAGAATAGCGTGACATCAATAAATATGAAGAGGTCTTAATTTAAAACAACACTATAACAAAAGTACATGTGCTGATTGAGGCATACTTAGTGAGAAAATATAAATAGTGCGTAAATATGAGAGCCAAGGGCAATGGACAAAAGAGAACAGCAAAAATTGAGCCAAATTTATAAGAGTCAGCCACAGGATGTATCTGTTCTGAAATGTCGCAAAACGTTTCTTTGACCAATCAAGAGTCCAGAAAAAATTTAATTAGCATTTAGTTCGATTTCGGTCGATTTTGTCCAACACATTAAATCAAATTCAATTTACAGATGATTGAATTCCATTTTGTGCGATTTAGCCAGTTCAGTGACCAAACGCTCAAATAGAGTTACTACCAAGTTCTACTTGCAACTCTCTTTACAAGGCTTAACACAAGTACGATACTGGTTTCACTGCATAAACTTACATGTACACATGCTGTCAATTGGAAGTCATGAGTTTCTCAAGTCTTGTTCAACTGATCACAACGTGACCTTTTAGTTTTATTTATGGACGTCCATCCAATTCTAATCTTTGTGCCAACTCACACATTTGTCTTATCCTCTATTTATCTGTCCAACTTACCACCCTGTACGAGCAGTCTAAAGGTCTGCAGGTAAAACGGCATGTGCCAAAAGACAACTCATTGACACGCAACTACTTAGCTAGACCAACATTAATTAATCGTCGTATCCAACCAGAATGAATTTGCGAAATAATCTAATTCACGTTCCAAGTTTGCAGACTTCAGCAATTGACAATCAGAAAGAACTATGTCACAGTGAAGAAGAATGAAACATCCATTTTGCACAAGGAAAGATTACTTCCGCTTCTGTGCGTAAGAAGCTCACGCGCGCAACACATTGAACATTCCTTTGCAAGCAGACGCCCAGACAAACAAAACTAACTTGTAACAAACAATGCTTTCCCACCTGCCTCTTTTGTTTCTCCACTGCTTACATGTTTAAACGGTCCAATAAATAAGAATAAAAGAGCGCTTGCCAGCATGTTCATTAGCATAATTTGCTCCCAAAAGCCACACAGGCTTCGAGCTCACACACCCGCCATGTTTGTTCAGTTCAACAACCAATCAGATGCAAGAAAATTCTCGGAAAACTTTAACATCCGGTCTTCGAAGAAAGCGAGCTGTGGAAGAGCCATATGTTTTTTAGCAAATTCTTTGGCGAGTTTTGGTCTGTGCCCCAAAAGCATGCTTGAATTCCATGGACTAATTCATGTGCTAGTTTTGCTGCCAGCTACATGTACAATATATCATGTCTCAGGTAAGCGCTGGAACTTTCTAATTTGAAAAGAACAACTGATGACTTCCTTGGCGCCTTAGCTATGCGTCGAGGTCGACTCGCCTGTTAATGCCGAAGATGATCCGATTTCATATATTGAATTTCTGCCAAAAGGTCAGCAGATTGACGAGTATTGCGTGCGTTCCTCCTCATCATCTTACAATATTGCAAAAGATGGCGGAAATAAGCCCCCTGCTCAACTTAAGCTTACATTTTCGGTTTCGTACGTTTCATTATTGAGTACATCTAACAGCGAATAAGCTGGAGCTTGTTTGTTTGCGGTTCTAAAGGGTATCTAAGCTCTTGAAGGAGCGAAACAAGAGTGCATTGACTCCCGAGGCCCGTTTGGCTGCTTTGCAGATCATTCCATGCCAGACAATCGAAGCAAGGACTGGCGTAGCGGGAGCGGCGGGGGGTGGGGGGAGGGATGGGGGAAGGGGGGGAGGCGAGTTGGGATAGATGCGCTTATGAGTTTCGACGAACCTCCCCCCAGTCTCACCGCAAGTATATTTTTAGCACAACTTGCTGTTATTTCTTGCTGGATTTAAATGAATATTTATTATTCAGTTGTTTTGCAGATCATTCCATGCTAGGTAATGAGGTTTCAAAGACTGCAAATTACATTTATGATCATTTCCAACAATTGAAGTTGGCTCTAAATCCTCTCTACAGAATTTTTTGAACTTTGCGTCTTATCAATACTTTTCACAATTCAATAATTGATAAATGAGGGTCACCAAGCTCGTTTTTAAGTTATAAGAACTTAAAGCTAACATGAATAGCATGGTGCTTTAAGCATGTCAGTACTGTTGCTATGGTAACCCATTGTGCCATGAAATTGACACCAAAATGTTCACCAATGATTGGGCAGTTTTGTGATACCATGATTGTGGTATCAACCAATATGGAGTGGTTATAATAACCCATCAAAATCCACGTCTTAGAAATTGCTGGAAACACCTTAAAAGTGTATATCTTGTAGGTTATTCCTGGCTGGTGTATTTGATGTCATGATTTATTTCATTTTCAGGAGATGGCAAAATTCCCACTCCCAAGAAACCTAAACTGACTGTTTTTGGTTGGCCTAATATCACATCTGCGACTGCATCCATGGAAAGCATACCTATAAAAGGAACCATCCAGTATGACTTGTTTTACAACTTGACATGTCCCTTCATGTGTTTCAATGCAAATTGTTCCATGGCTGTAGTAGATCTAAGCCCAGTTGATGGTTGCCATATAATGGAAAATCAGTCATCAAGTTCATCCAAGGTTTTAAGCTGTACTATTTGTAACAGCACTAAGGAGTGTGCTCATATGAGGATTTCAAAGGACCATGATTTGTGTTTGTGCCTAAGGGTAAACACATCTTTTGGCTTTGCGCATATCTGTATGGAGCGCAGTGTCAAATATGAAATCTGTGAGTACTGTAGTTGTAAAGATTCTAGAGGTTACTTCTTACTCAAATCTTAAACAACTACAGGGTAGCATGGTGCGAGTTGATAAGTGATTCAGACTCCACTTGGTAGATTCAAACTGATTTAATGACAGATCAAGTCCATAGGTCTAGTTCACAATAGGTAGCGACTGAAGAAATAGCGAAAACCAGTAGATTACAAGTAGTGGTAGCAGATACAAAAAGGAGTAGTAGTCGTACAAGTAGGTTCAAACTGATTGAAAGACCATAGTTAAGAATACATCCTACTTAGATCAGGCATAAAAATAAATCTAACAGAATAGAACAATCATAATAAACTAACAAGATCATAGTGTGAAACAAATAGACGTGACAATTGATACTTGAAACTAATAAAACTGAGATGATAACAACTCTTATTGTAACAAATGAAGACATCAATGGCTGTCTTGCAAAATAGCTAAATATAGTGTGAAAGAAGAGAAAGAATCGCAATTTGGTAATCATATGACAATTAGACTGATAAAGTATTTGACAATAAGCCTCAGCAATAATAGACCTGGTGAAAGCGATTTCAACAAAACTTAGATATTAAACAAAATGAAATCTTTTCGTGACAAAGAAAAGACTAACAATTCACGACTTAGCAAATGACTACTGACAACAATAAGAACTTACATACTTTGGTTGATGACTCACACGAAAAGGTGGCAGAGAGACAGCGAAATACACTTGAAATAGCAGTAACTTGGATCCTCTGATCGTAGCACGGTAGCGGTGTAACTTCACTAACAATCTCTGACTAAAAGGAGTTGCACGTCGTCTTTTATAGCCAGTGCTATGTGAAAAAACTAGGGCATTGCGAGAAACGTTGCGCCCACAATAAAGACAACTTCCTAGCCCGCAAAAATTCCAGAACTCTTACATACGTGTGAAAATCACGATTTTATGGAAGCTTTGATTTAGAAATCACGTACTTGGCTTGAATAATAACTGATAATAAATCAGTAGGAAGTTTCAATGGAAATTCACAAGTGATCGGCATTTCAAAACTAACAAGTACTGAAGTTACCTGTAATTTAATTTGTTTAATTGATGTACCAGTAATTAAAATTAATGAACATGCAAAGATCGAGGTACATGTTCATATTTTCATGTACCTGCAATCCAAATGCAAAGACTGGACATTTAATACTCAATTAATAAATGGTTACTTCCAGTCATATTTGTATTACATTAACAAAACAAATTCACCACAGGGACTTAATGGTATTTCTTTCTGGGCTCAGAGTGCCTTATTAGATTTTATAATGTAGTACAGTAGGCATTAATTATTTGGTCTTTTCCCCAGTATTTCCGCCACCAAAGAATATACAGCTTGTAGCAACAGCAAAGAAACAACTTACTGTTCAGTGGGAACACCCAGACGGAATAAAACCAAAGGGATCCGAGATGAAATATAAACTAATTTTGCGGGATCAGTTTGGGAAATGTTCAAATAATATCTTTGAGGTAATTAGACTAATGAGCATGTTCCAGGCTGCAATTTAGAAGTATTTATTGGTTATAAATAATACTTGAAAGCTAAGACTGGCATATTTGTGAACGTGTACAATTTGTATACATGTATAAATTATGAGAGTTCTGAATTTTTATTTAATAAATTATTTTGTCTTTCAGATTAAGTCTGGAAATAGGATGTTCAACTTTACCAATTTAAATCCATGGGGGAAGTATTCTGTGACTATCTGTGGCGGGCTTCAGTTGTTACGTATTTCAGTAAATAGAGCAGCATGCACTTGTGGTGATGACCATCACATTCCAGGAGGGCCAGTTTTTACCCGTACATTGCCTGAAGGTACAGTACTTACTATTCCAGTAGCTATTAATCAATAATCTGTGATTAGAAAGTAAGTTCAACAGATCTAGGGGAAGGATTGGGGTCTTTCCTTTTTATTGAAAAAGATTGTAGCCTGTCATGTTTTTGGGACTGACAATCTACATACAATCTATTTAATATTTGTTTATTATTTATTTACAGCTTTGTTAAGTGGTAGGTAGTCCAAATTAGACAAAAGGACACAATTCCCCTACAAGGCATTTAGTATTGAACCCCTCCCAAGCTAAAACTTAAAACCCAACTTGAAATTAGAATGAAGAGGAAAAAAATAAAGAGAAAATTAACATGAACACACTTGTCTGGGATTAATATGGCAGCTGCACATTAAGCCAGAGCAGGCAATTTTGTATGTTTGAATATTGTCTGCATCAAAGACGTGATACATGAATGAAAAAGTCAAGTCCATTGAAAATTAAAACTCACTGGTCTGGTTTGATGCATGAATAAGGTTAATATGGAAAAATAAATAAAAACTTCGACTTTGATACATGAATAGGGTTTGACAGTCACCATGTTTGTGTGTTTTCTCAGAGCCAAGTGAGCATCCCTTGCTAGAGCCATGTCAGGCATTTTGTGATGACTCAAACTTCACCGTCATCCTGAAATGGAAGGTGTCATTGTACTACATGTATATAAATAGTAAATAATTATGTAAGGATCTACATCATTTGTCTTTAAGTTCGATGTAGTGACAAAGAACTACATTACAAAGGGATGAATAAATTTGCTACATGTACTTGTACCTTTAAAGATTCTAAGACATTAAGAGGACTGTTTTTGATCTTTCATTGAAAACTGTCAGCTCCCTAGCTATAGCTTGGTGCAAGACATTACTGTATTGTGACACTGAGCATTGGTACATTGCTATTGACTTAGTCTAGAATGAATGCTAGGATCATGGCAAGGACATGTTGAATGGGGGAAAATAATTAGGCTATGTTCACAATTGTGTGCAAAAGTATGATTCTTGCTGGGCTCTAATGTTTGAACTCGGCGTAAATTATGGGTACTTGGATTACCCAGTGTCTGAACACAACTACATGCACTACATGTACACCATTTTGTGCCGCTGCCCTGGTACCAGTACTGGTACTCAATTGTTAAGTCAAGTTTTAGTTGCTTAATTAATATTCACTAGATTTTACTAGTTTAGATTTGATTTTGCCCTTAGGCTCAAGTTTTAAAATGTTTTCATGCGTGTCACCAGTATACAAGTGGTGCATTTCAACCCCTATTAAACGGCCATCCTTGGGGAAATAGATGGTGGCCTCTTAATAAAGGAAGGGGGGGCGGGGGGGGGGGGGGGCTGGCTTTTTAATAAATGTAAAAACTAAATAAAAAGCCCTCATCAGAACTTTGATTACTGGCTGCCTAATAACTTGCTGCTTTATAGGGGTTCCCCACAATTGTAATATTAAAAAATTTATATAGTGCAACTTTCCATGATATGATCAGAGTGTGCTTTAAATGATTTAAAACTACAGTCCAACTCCTATTAAGTGGCCACCTATTAAATGGCCACTCTTATTAGTTGGCCAGTTATAATCAAAGTCCTGATGGGGGCTTTTCTATTGTTTTTACCTCTGTTAAGTGGCCAACCCCTTTTTAGCAGCCACTATCCATTTTCCCGAGGGTGGGGTTGAACTGTAATCATAAAAGTCATAAATTTACAATGGTTTTGAAAAATAACAAAAGGTGTTAAAGTAAATATTAAAAAATTCAATGAAAATTCAATAAAAAAGTTAACCTGGTATCAATAAAAGCTAACCTAAAGTCATCTCCTTGAAAGTAATGTTCTGTTTCCCTTTTTATTCTTACAGGCAAGTAAGAACTTAATAATGAATGGCATTCCGAAAACCTCTGTAATCAGGATATTCAATCAGTCATCTCCTGTTCCTACCACTGTCTTTGCTGTTCCACTGGAGCCTAATTACAATGGCTCATTAGAGACACTCACTATCAGAAACCTCACCATCCACTCTAGGCACATTGCTAAAGTGCAGTTCTGTTCAAATGGTGGATGTGGTCCAGACATTGCACAAACATTAGGCTGTGATGTTTGTGAATCTTTGAGAGTTCCAGGTATGGTCAGTGGCAGATTGTATATTCTTAATTAGACTTTGATTGGTTTCAATTTGGAGTAAACCAAAGGTGGTGGAAGTAAAAATACAGTAGCTAGCAAATTAAAGCCGCACCATCAAACTCCTAGTTTATACACTGTACGTAAGCGCATGTCATTATCCAATGTTGCATACCCATGTTAGTTAATGTTAGTTAGCTTAGTTTGCATTGCCAGAAAAATGTTTTCTCCTGTGAGTAGTGGTCGGTGTACAGTTCTGTTTCAACTGGCCTGGCTACAGCTGTATGTTATAGCATGTAAAATTAACAATAGATAATGATGGATTCAAACTTCACACTCAGCTCCCCAACCAACCCTATTTAGTTGACACTTCTTTTAACATGTGCTCTCCATACTTTTAAATTAACTGGACATAGCATGGTCACTTAGCCTTTTTTATTATTGTGATTATGATCCTCGTGAAGGACATATTACATTAATTATATTATAATTCTTTTTTTAACACTTTTTCATAGGTACATCATCAGGAACTCCCTCGGACTCAAAGAGTGCTAAATGGCCAGCAATTGCTGTTGGTGTCTCAGTCTCTGTTTTGATTGTAGCTGTTATCTATGCAGTCATCAACAAGAAGAGGAGGTGACATGTTTTAAATTACTAATTTTCATGAGCATCTTGTACAAATCCACATGCTGTTAAGACCTGGATAAAACAAAGTTCTAATCCCTCGATCCCTAACAATTTACTTGATTAGCAAATCTTATTGTAAGTGGAAAATACATAATATGTAAAACAACAGTGGAGAAAACTAGATGGAAAGTGTATCCTGATGTAAAATTCAAATTCCATCCTTTGATCTCTTCCTTTAGTGCAGGGATATATGTACAAACAATTGACACAATTACAATGTAGGTGCATTAAAATGGACTAAATCATGTATGTTCAGTTGAAGGTTTTCCCACCCAACATAACCCCCCCCCCCCCCCCCTCTCAATAGGAACCTTTTGAAAGTAGAGGCAGTAAAAGGCTGCTAAATCCAAAAGACCTATGGGTTGTTACCATTGGACTTTACAGCTCATTTACACCAAGGTGATACCCTTTACATGTATTTGTGCTCTGTTCAATGAAAAAGTATGAGATGACTCAGGTGTTGAATACATGTAAAAGTGGAGGGGGCTTCAATGCCATATTATGTTGTTAATTTTTTTCATGTTAATTTTGGATCTCACAGTTGTCTCTCACAAGGTACTGTATATATAATGCACTTGATGAGCTACTTTTGCATGTTTGATAATGTTATTGAAAACCCTCAGTTACACTGGGGGCTTTAAATATTATTCACTTATCATGGGACCTTATCTTGAATTTTGATTTTTTTTTTCAACAGGTCAAAAAACCATCAGGCACTCTGCAATGTGATAGGAGATTTGGTATGTTTTGTTTATTTTTTTTTTCTCAATATATAGTAATGTAAGCAGATTGAGTTTTCTAAATGTGTCCAAAAAACTTTATTATTATTATTTATTCATTCATTTATTTTATAAATAATATGTTATTAATAAGTAAGCCGTAAGCATGGTCCATCAAAAAGGTCAAAACCCTATACAAGACAAACCATTAAATTAAAACCTATCAAATACAGTTTTTGCAATAACTGCAGAAATAATCTCGCAGGCTAATTGGCTAATTTTCGTTGTCAGTAAGTGGACAGGCACATGAATTTATGATTTATGCAATGTTGATGTGACAAGCAAGAGAGGGCAATTTGACAATTTGTTAAATATTGTAAAAAACAAATTGATGTCAGTTTTTCATGTGTCTGTCCTGTTATTGATGATGAATTTCGTCATTACATTGTCGAAGTACATGTAACCTGCGGCCGATCCACAGCTACTTTGACAATGCTATGATGAAATTCATGATCAATAACAGGGCAGACGCATGGAAAACTGAAGTCAATTTGTCAAATGAATATACATCTTAAATGCTAAGTTCTTGAAATGATAAAAGAGTATCTTCTTAAAAAAACAAAACATATTTCAGATCAAACTGGCTCAAATACATGTACCAATTACCCTTTGGTCCCGTGCATACCTAGATAGCCCATAAAAGGTAGTTCCCCCCCCCCCACCCCACCCCTCTGGGAGAATTCTTGACTAGTGATGTTAGAATCTTTTGAAGATAATTAAATAAGTGAGGAGATAATTTGATGTTAGCAACTCACATCCTTTCTCTTTCATGGTAATGGATTAAACTAATTCTCTTTGTCTATCCCTATTTGCAGCAACCTGGAATTTATGAAGAACCTGAGTCTACAGACATGACTTCAGGAGATGCCACTTATAATTCACTGGAATCCCTGCTGCCTCCAAACAACAACCAATCAGAGCGGTGGGTTTAATTCTGCTGGCATGACTCTCTACCAGTACATATCAGGGACTTTACATGCATAACCATGAGTGCAATGCTGACAACAAATGAATTGATATTTTACTCTAACTCGTGAGTCTTGCAACTACAACTATACAATAACTAATAGAAGCTATTTAGGGGAGGGTAGTGATAGTGTAGCTGGTAGTACATTTATTTGCCTTCCACCAATGTTGTTCAAGTTCAATTTCGGCCTGGTGCCATATGTGGGTTTAGTTCGTTGTTGGTTCCCGTCCCAGTTAGTAGGGTTTTTCTCTGGATCAGTTGTTTCCCTCCCTTAAGAAAAACCAATGCGTGCACTCTGTTGCAGTTATAGTCTTCTTTGTTTCTGAAAAATGCCAAGTTTTACCAAATTTGAGTTATTCTTCTATTTTAGCTCAAATTTACGTTAGGAGATCACACATTTTAAATAAGGTAAAAGCAGCTGTTAAAAGAATATTTTTAACACTGCTAATATTTTACAAGTTGTCGTTATTTAAATGTTCCTGAGAGTGTTTTTGTCCGTTAGATATTATTTATCTCGTTTGAGAAATGTAATATTTTATTGCACCTCCTGTATGTTTCTTCTTTATCATTTTATTGGTATTTATACAATGCATATGCATTTATTTAGAAACTTGTGTACTGTATACATTCATTCAATATTTAATTACATTATAAATTGATTCATTATTTGTTGTCAAAAGGTCATGTATTCTCATCTCATCTCTTCGCACAAACGTTAGGTAATGCCTGTAAAACAATGCATTAGGTTTTCAGTGGTATACGTTAAATACATGTACATTTAAATTCGCTTGTTAGCCTAAAATGCATTTGATCAACTACCACTGATATTTAATTACATGCGTAGCCTCAATAGCCATACAATCCATGTACAGCAGTAAAACGTTTTATGCCACGTATGGTGATGATCTTTATTCCTACGTACTATAGAAATACATTTGTAAAATTTATTCTTACAATTTTCGCATTGTACTAAATTTCGCGATTTTCGCATTTTGCGAAAAATCGCGAAAACTCTCGAAAAGAAAGTGAGTGCCAAAATTAAACTCCCGAAATTCAATATCAAACCATGTAAGACAGACAATACATGGCTTTAAATTTCCAAGTCACGGGCACATTGGTATTTATTGTTCAATTTAGTTCTGTTCTTGAAAATATACAGTCTTTATGGTCTTGCCTTCAACAAGTTAGCACTCCTTGTCCGATTCTCTGTTATCTGCTGTTTGTAAATCCGCCAAAACCTCTTAATTACAGTCATCAAATTCTGCATTTGTAGTGAATCAGGATTTTGGGCGATTAAGGCAATTGCAAAACCGCGAAATTAAATCTGCTTGTGAATAGTGTTTTTTTTTTCCCCTGGCATCGATCGCGACAAGTATAATACTCGTGAATGACATCTCCCAAATCCTCACGAAATTAAGTACACGCGAAAATTAGTAAGAACAAGGTAATTCATCTCCCAGGCCACGTGTTCCTCTTATAATGCTTCTTTTTTTCTGAGCAGACTGGTAGAACATAGTGCTCTTGTTAATAAGTACACGTAGACATAGACAAATAGTCAGAGACATTGACAATTTATTTTTACTTGGTCGTACACTCTGTGCTTCCCATAGCCTTCCTAAGCAGAGTCTACAGGACGCGCCAGCTAATTTGAGTTGTTACCTTTTGCCCTCCTGCTCTTGACACAATAGTCGTCACGATATTTATATGAGTATATTTGTATCATGTTCATTTAGATATACATTGTTATTTTATTGCACTGTTGCTTGCACTGTTAGACTGTGCTGTAGCGTGTAGAGAATTATTTAGAGCCTTGCTGGTTAAGGCGTCAAATTAGTAACAGTGTGATTCAGTTAATGTATTCTTTAGAAAATGAAAAAAAGTATATATTGCTGTTAGGTTTACTATTAGTGATAATTTTCAGGGAAACCCATCTGTGTTCAGCAACTTTCATGAAAGCTTCGATGTGGGAGCCATTCCTTGTAGTCACGCGTGTAGAACTCGCGTAACGTCTGGTCAAAATATTTAAATCACGCGTAATAACGTCAAGCTTTCGTAAAAGTGATGAAGGCTGTAGAGTTTATAGCCGAAACGTCTGAGTATTATATGGGATTGTAACGAGCGTATTCAGTTGCTGGAAACACGATAGAGAAGAAACGCCTTTCTTTGCCTTCTTTTGTATTTCGCATGTGTTGTCGAGCGATTACAAGTTCTGGTTTCACTCCTCGTTAACTGTTTTCTCTCTATGTATTATATATCGAGAGGAAACAGTGAAGTCATATAAAACTTACTGGAATCGCTCTAAAATAGTCTCAAACTCGACAGCGACATAAGAAATGCACAAAGGTAGCGAAGTAAAGTGGTTCATTCTATTTCTTTTCCGTATTCCCAGCAGCAACTGAATGCGTTCTTTCAATTTCTCCCTGAACCCATTTTTACTTACAAGGGAGTTTGCATATCTGTGGTTTTACAGTTTTTTACATTAAAAATAAAAAAATCTACAGGTTATATTTCAGTGAGTTCTTTAAATGAGAATTAAATTAACAAATGGTGTTACATTGTAGGGTATCAGCTCAAACGACTTGATAGTAACCAGTAACAGCGACAGCTGTAAGTTAAATTCTGCTAACAGGATAGGAATAGATGGGTAATGAAATCAATACTATGTCATTAGTTAAAACAAGTTTTTAATAAAGCTAGAATGTTTATTTTTGTAAATAGAATTAGGCTGAGTAGAAATAAAATACATATTTTGGGGACGCTTGGATTTAAATTGTATGTAAGTCAATTGGAATTTTGCAATAAATGACGGTAATAGGACTGAGTGGAGTCCAATTCGGTGTGTAAGCATACGAGTGATTAACAAAATCGGACGACCGCGAAGAGGGAGTCCGATTTGTGTTAATCACGAGTATGATTAAAGACTGAATTGGACGACACAATGTCCTTTCACCAATTAATCATAACCATTACAATTTCCCACGAAAGCAAGTTTCATTTTGAAAAAGAGTTAATAGTCATTTTTAAATATCAGAATTAAAAATATGGAGAATAGCTTGGAAAATGGCTGTTAAGTTTCTTTCAATCGTGACTAAACCTCCACAATTTTAAAACTGCAGGTCAGTCTCTTGAATTGGTAGCTATAGTGATTGTAATCAATGTTGTGATTGGTGGATTGATTAGAGAGGACTTAAACGGATTGGCTCATATAATGGTCCGATAAACGATTACAGGTGTCCGATTACCCTGTCCGATTACAACTTCACAGATAAATTAGAGCAAAATACAGCAGTTCATACACAAATCGCCCAGGGTAAATAAAGGCTATAAATTAAAAAAAAAAAAAAAAAAAAACATATACGGTACGCCGAGAACACATAACTTCATTATACCATTGTAGTGCACTGAGCTCTTAATCTTGTCCTGGGCATGCGTACTTGGTTAATTACTTTTAGGGGTAAATTATTTCACCCTAAGGGACTAGTCAAAAAGTATAGGGGGTGGGTCATCAGTTTTTGAGCCCTTAGAAAAGGGTGGATCGTTCGATTTTCATCGACACGTGGGGATGGGTCATCCTATTTTAAAACAGGAAAAGGCACTTACGTAAAATACTGCTTTTAAGAATGGAAAGCTTGATTCTGCTGCAAAAGTTGGCCGCACATTTAAAGCGTTGCAGCGTTACCGATGTGTAATTTATATTTCTACGTATTAAAATTACATCTAACCGAGATTAAAATGATAAAAAACCTCTCTTTTGTGTCTTCTTTTAACATATGAATAGTATAAATTATATACAATATGAAAGGAGTGCTTTTTTGTGCATTTCACAGCTAAATTGTTCATTCTACGAGATTAAAAGTAAAAGCAACTTAAATTTATCATGGATTATAAACAAGAACTGTAACTGGTTATTATGTATTTCTCATCGTGAACTTTTCATAATTATTTAAATTGCCGTAAAAAATCATGATTTATAAGGGGAGTGGGTCATGTAATTTTCAACTTTCATTTAGGGTGGGTCAATTGGTTTTGTGCCAAAAGGAAGGGGGTGGGCCATGTGTTTTTTATCCACCACATTTCCAAATGCTCCAGACCACCCTCTCTTCCCCCTATACTTTTTGACCAGTTCCTAGCTGAGAGTTGTTAGACCGGAAAGGACCCCTCCCCTATAAAAAATTAAATAATAAGCCGCTGAAATAAGCATTATAAAATATGCGCATTGTGCTATCATAACGGAAAAAATTGCTGCAAAGCTGAATTGGAGAAACTAGTATCTAGGCGGACAAACGTCTTTTTTATTTTCGGTAGGTTATTATTCATTTGGGTATTGGAAAGGCAAACGTTATGTTTGGTACAGCTTGCGACCAAGGTCTTGTGGTATATTTTGGAGTACAGCAGAGCTTACGCGCAATCTATGTTCCGTTACTGGCCGCATAATACTGAAGTAATAAAGCAAAACAGATAAATCAAACCGCTCGCTGTTTGAAAATCAACCGATCCCATTACTACCACACTTTGCTCGAGCCGTGGTTATCTGGTCCTCTTACAGTTTACCTGTTGCAGACGTTTGAGGGGCGATTTGCGGGACTCGAAACGCACGGTAAAACGTCCGCACTAGACGAAGTTATTTCTGTCACGTCAGTTTGTCCTCATACTTCTTTTGGCGTCGCCAAACGAGTTCAGATATTCTGCTCTCAGGGCGTGGGAGAAAACAATGTGCAAGGCAAATAGATTTAGGACTCATCTACACTACGCCGGAGAAATTTTAAAACGGGGCTTTCACTGTGAAAACGCATCAATTGTTTCCTGTCTTACTTCGCCGGAAAAAATTAAAAACGCAACAATCACCAGTCATATTGGATTTGTGTTTGAGTAAAACTCGGTCAGGGAAATCACGTGATTATCGTGACGTCATCGTTTTCGAAAAGCTCCTTTTTCAAAATGTTTTCCGTCCACCCTAAAACGCAAACCCGGCGTTTTTAGTGTGGACGGTAAGCCTAATTGTAGAGGTAAAGCGACCTTGTTTCAAATTTCTCCGGCGTAGTTTGGACGGGGGATTATACTTTAGTCGGCACTCAGTGAAAACTGCGCTAACTTATCAGGTTTTAAAACCTATCCTGATATCTGGGACAATTACATGTAACATTTCGTCGATCGCTTTTATAAATTGGCGAATTCCGAATCATCGTCAAACAACAAAACGATTTTTTTTTTTCATTTTCTTTTATTATCAAGCCAAAAGCACCTTTGTTAATACGAAAAAAGTCTACTGCTTCTCCTGTTCATCTATAACTTCGACTGAATTATCAAAACAAAAACAAAAAAACATGAAAGTACCAAAACCACAATCGTTGCTATATCACCAACTTCAGCCATGCATGAAGCAAAGCAATAGAATCACAACATATTCCCGAACACCAAACAAATTCGAAATTACTTCTTAAAAGCTAACTAAGATACCGATAGTATCCCTCGTTTTAAACAAACACCAGTCCACCGTGATTTGTTCACGTAAAGACGAACTGAAATCAACAGAATGAAATAATCACCTTGCAATTTTTTTGGTCACTTTAACAAATCAACGCGGCAATTACAAAATCTAATGTACCAGACCGTTAAGACCGATTTAAGATTTGATTAACTTGTACAGGAGAAGTGGATACTGGTAATAATCCGCTTTTTTACCCCTTATTTAGCACAGCAAATAAATCAAAAATGTTCAAATCCAGTTCATTGTCCATTATTTCCGTATCAGTCGTGATTCAGTTCAAAGGAGGTACTGTGGGTTCCGAGGCGTGCGTGGCTTAGACTACCATCAGGCTAAACGCGTGATTGACACTAACGTTGGACGTTCTCCCAGTGGCGGTCACTATCACATTATCAGCAGTTCCGGAAGTGGCGGTGGATTTTGCAGAAAAACGGACGATTAAGAAACTGGAACGGTTCTGGTGAACACGGACTGCAGACATCAACATGGAAGCGGTGAATATCGACGACTCTTGGACCTTCAAGTCGAACATCTCAGTCGAGCCAGTGTTGTAAACCAAAAACATCACCATTGAACTTCCACGAATCGGCACAGTAAATTCATGGCTGGCATACCGAACCCGAATTAGGGTGTGACTCGGGTGGACAATGTTGTGGGAGCTTCGTTCAAAGTCGAAATTCTTCTTGGTCCTTCCTCTGAGTTTGAGCCTGAAGGGAACCGTGGGAGTTGCGAAAGAAGCTGAGAAATGGGCGCCACTTGTACCAACTGGACTGACAGAGGTTGTGTTCAGAACTGCGCCATTTTTGCTCAAAATGACAAGGCTTAGTGAGGTACTACGGATCCTGTGGCTTGCCCTCACTATCAAGATGGCATGAGCGGGAGTTCCTGTAGTGTCAGAAACAACATTAGAAATTTAGGTTTTGCTGCTCTTTATAAACGATTCAAGGCTAGTCTTGGCAGGTAACGTCGATTGGAAAGTTCATTACCTGACGAGGAAACCGCGCGTAAAAAACCGATATCGCACGAATCGCGAAGCGAAGGGTGAAATTTAACTTTGAATTCACGAGTCAGGTTATGAATTTTCCTTGAATCGCACAGCCTTCTTTTTAATGACAGAAAGCTCGTTTTTTTAGTTGTTGTCGGTTTTGTTGTCGCTCCAGTGCAGTATCACGTAAAGCCTCGCTTTCAAAAGTCGAAATTCCACGCTGAATACCTCACCTAAGTAACCAATAAGGGTGCGAGAATTCTCTGAGCTTTGCAATTCTACATAAAATATTTCGCCGGCAAAATCAAGGGTGTGTTTGATTGACCTTTTTTGGTATAGGAATATACCCCACTAAAGCTATTCCGTTTCCATGTCATTAAGGACGGTGCCAACTAAATACAAAGTTTTTTTTTTTGCGCCAGTTTAGGACCATGCGGAAAAGTACATCTTTGCAGGGGCTATTGGAATCCACAACCAAAGCAGTTTAAGGCCTGGGTCAGGAATGTAAAGTAGAATTTTGGTTGGGCAGCTATGTCTCTTGATATATTTGTTTCACCAAGGTGAAAATTTCCCTGATTATGAAACTCGACGTCCTGCCTTGCCTAAACATATTATCTTGATCACGTGACCTGTCACGTGACCATTTTCTTATTTCGTAAATCGGCGAATTGGTGGCGAATTTTAATTCTATTGATCAATAAATGAGCGTTTTTGATGCAAATGTAAATGGACTACCTTGCTACGTTTGGAATGATCTTGCCTGATTTTGTTTTTAGAAGATATAAACGATCAAAAGTCGAATTTTGTGGAAAAAAAAGACCTTTAACCCTGTAAAATTTCTCTGCGAAAGGGGGACGGTCATTCCAAACATGAGAGGATGGAAACAATTGATCTGCATCTAAAACGCGTTTTTGTTGGATTATATTACCAAAACCTGCCACCAATTCCTCAAATATATATTTTTTCTTTTCTGAGATAATTTGCCTTGAATCTCAACAAAGATGCTGACGTAAGCATTTTTTTGAAAAAGAACGAAGAGATATTTTTTCACAGATTTCCTTACAATTCGCCTTTACACACAGAAATGCAAGCACGTTTATAAAGATCTTTCAACTACATGGCAAATGGTAACATAAAAACCACTTTTGGTATGTTTTTAATTACAAAATCGCCGCAGCAGCGCTTTTAGCGTCTCTGGCAGCTCTGGTTTAGCCAAAATACAGTGTAAGTACTTTTTCCTCACAACCAGAAACTAATCACTCGTTGAATAGGCTTGCAGCTTCCACTTCATAACATAAAATGTACGGATAGCTGCGCTTTCCGAGTTTCATTTTTTCCTGTCACGTCCCCAGTAAGTGGAACATTTGCGTCTCGCATTTGGTTAGCGCGCGCACTACGCCAACTGCAGGTATGTGTTTACAGCTGGATTTTAGTATGATTTTTTACGGAAAACAGCTAGTTTTACAGATAAAGGAAGTTAACAGTAGGTAGTTAACGATATGCTGCTATTCTGGTGTTCCTGGTTCAAGTACAGGTTCATTAAACCTGATTCGTTCGCGGCAAGAAAATTTTGCCCTCATGGTAGTCGCGTACTTAGTAGCGCAGCGCGCGTGTAACCGGTTACATTTGGAAAGACTCTTTTATTTGCTAGTACAAGGATACATACCGTTGAAAGTACACCTCTTTTGTACTCTTGACACTGTCGGAGCATGGTTGATATTGATAAACAAAATGATTTCGAGTGTAATTCGGAATTAATAAGCACAACTAAATTAAATTAAGCACAACTAAATTAAGCACAACTGAAGTAAAGTGCACGTGTCCATAGGGCAACTCACGGCATCTCCTGCAGACCGTGCTGGTAAGTACAGGTTTTGGTTGGCTGGTTTGGTTTTTGGTTGGTTTATAGTGATGAACTATTGAGATGAGAGAGAGCAGCAAGGGTTCTTATAAGTACTTTATGAATGTTAGGAATCCCGCCAACACAAAAATGTTTTCCTTGGCAACAGTGACTCTGCCTTTTCTCAAGCTCAGTATCCAGCCAAGGTAATGAAGCTCCCTCCAGGGCTGGAATGGCTAGGCTACTCCCTCCCTACTCCCTTTGGGGATAACTGCAGTTGCCGCTTTATCGCCCAATGAATTAACGGACAGTCAAATAACATTTAACTTAACTACTCACCAGTAAGAGGATGGGATATGGGCAAGGGGCTCATCCTCTTGCGAGGAATGACAAAAACGAAGTCGAAGTCCACGTTTGTCTTGCTGAATGCCTTGATCACGTAAGAGTATTTACCAGCTTCTGGTGAGACAGTCAAGTTCCACATTCCCGGCCTGGGATGATCTATCTCGAATATCGCGCCTTTGGCTAAAGTGGTCTCTCCTGAGCTGACAGGAACCCCTAGTGGATCCTTCAAGTCAATCGTGGCTCCAGTGTTTTGGGTTGCGACAGAGACAATGACCTTCTCCATGACGTCATCAAAGGGAAGTTGGTATTCTGAGCCGCCACTTCTTTTCTTCCTTCTACTTTGGCCTCCCCCTGTTCCAGTATCACAGCTCGCGGAATGGAGTAAACTTTTTGTAATGCTTGACATCTTTGCGAGGTCATTGCTACGCTTGGGAATTTCAAACATCTGACCGCAGCTCTCCGAGGCAAGTTCCTCAAATGGCTTGTAGGAAGCCTGGCCACACAGTCCTGTGGTAAAAAAATATACACTTACACTCTTTGCTAAAGCTATAAACTTCGCGAGATCTAGCTCGTCTTCATCGTTTGCTGTAGCGTCAGTGAAAACGAACAGCGGTGAATTGTCTCGAGCACCTCCATTCAGAGCACTTATGATTCCACTGAAGGCTCGTTCGGGACAGTCGCCTCCTCCAGTCGCCGAGAGATCTTTGATTGCCTTTACAAACTCCTCTCCTTCCCCTGCCTTCTTGTACGTAACTGGCCCAGTTTCTGTACAAGACAACGAAACATGTAAATCTCATTTTCGTTACTGCAAGAGACGCGGTATTCCTACATAGATTAGCCATGGATAAGCTATGTCAGTTGTAGTCTTGATAAGACTTATCTTAACAATAATTACATGAAAATGGAGCCTTATGAATCCTGTTTCTTTTCATATTGGTAAACAATATACTATATCAGGTAGGGAATCATCTGCGGTCAGTAGAGCTGTTAGATCTGAGAGATGCTATAGGAAAGGATATTCTTCGCCTAAAAATGCTTAATACAATATCTTTCAATACAAATTCTGCCAATGCAATACATACCCGGGTCATTAAAAGGCGAAAGGATGTAGTCAACCTCCGTTTGTTGTCTGGGATGATCGACGATACCTTTAGCGATGGCTTTGGCCGTTGCAATTACATCCGACATGCTGGCAGTAGTATCAATAGCAAACATCAAGGTCACTTTCTCTTTAACTCCAATCATCTTTTCAAAGACAGCAGGACCTACTTCTTTCTTGATTGTGTCCATGTACTTCTTCACTGCACTGCGGACGGCACAACGCTTCTCCCTACGAGTCTTGCGCTTCTCGATCTCAATTGCTGTATACAAACCATGACCAAGGGCCTGTTGGATGAATTTGTTGTTGCCATTTTTTGCAGCCAGTTTGATGTATTCTTTGATCTTTTCAAGTCGAAGTGATGATGGACTATAATAGCGCTTCATGGCCTGTGCGTCGTAAACGGATTTTTCAATGTCATCCAATGTTCGCAAGAAATTATTCGATGGTGTACTTGGTTTCGCACTAGAGTTCCCTGTTAACAAAAAGAAAGACCGTGAGAAAATGGGAATTAACACAAAAATTCATCAGGGCAGACAAAAAGCCTCTTACTTTGCTCTAACGAATGGTTAACACTGGAAACGTCAGCTTCACAAACTCGCTATGGAGGTTTATTTACCCTTATGAACTTCCCGGCTGATACTTAGCTAACTGACTCACTTGCCCACCGAGGCGATGCAGCACAAAAACATCTGAAGAAATTAATAATTTTACCTCTCGAAAGAGTTTGGCTTTATGTTGCGAACAGTTTTTGCTCGAGAAGAGCCATTAATTGAATGTCTGATTATTAGCAGATTGCTATTGATTATAACAGGAACCCAAATATGGTGGAGAATGACGAGAAGACAGAGAAGAGGGCAAAAGGTTTTCACATGGTCTTAAAAATCAGGACAGAACTAAGAAAAAGACACATTATAGATACCAGTGATATACGAAAAGGAAATGTTCGAGAAAATTCATGTTATCATGAGTGGACAGAAAAGATGCTAGAGACAGCAAATGCTTAGACATTAGAAAAAGCGCATTTTAAACAGTGAAAAGACATTACAGATGATAGAGACGGTAAGGATGGTATCTTACAAAACTTAGACAGTCAAGGGAGAAGAGATAATGGTACGAAAAGAAAACATGGCACAGGTAGTAACAGTAGTAAAGACAGTTAATATGGTAGACGCACCAAAGATGGTGAACGCAGTTAATGTGGTAGAGATACTACAGAAGTTATTGGATATTAAGGTGGTAGAGATAGTAAAGGTGGCAAAGACAGTGAGAATGGTGAAGACATTGAAAGGGGGTAAAGATTGTTAAGGTGGTAGAAACAATAAAGGAGGCAAAATAAAGGTAGTAGATACAGTGGTAGAGACTGGAGGTAAAGAAAGCAAAGATGGTAGAGACAGCAAAGTTGGAAAAGAAAGTACAGAAGGTAGAGACATTAAAGGTGGTAAAGACAGTGACGAAAGCAGAGACACTAAAAGTGATAAGGAAAGTTAAGTCGGTAGAGAAAGTAAAGGTGGAAAAGAAAGTAGAGATGGTATAGAAAGTAAGGGTTGTAAAGGCAGTAAAGGTAATAAAGACAGTGAAAATAGTAGAGACTGTACAGGTTGAAAAGAAAGTAGGGATGGTAGAGACAGTAAAAGTGGAAAAGAAAGTAGAGAACGTAGAGACAATAAAGTTGGTAAAGACAGTTCAGATGGGAGAGACAGTAAAGGAGGAAAAGAAAGTATAGATGGTACAGAGAGTAAAGGTGAAGATGGCAGAGACAGTAAGGGTTGAAAAAAAAGAAGCCATGATAGAGACAATAAAGTTGTTAGATACAGGTAGGATGGGAGAGACAGTAAAGGCGGAAAAGAAAGTGGAGATGGTAGAGAAAGTACAGGTTGTAAAGACAGTTAAGATAGTAAAGGTAGTAAACGTAATAAAGGCAGTGAAAATAGTAGAGACAGTGCAGGAGATAAAGAAAGTGAAGATGGTACAGGCATTAAAGGTGGAAAAGAAAGTAGAGAAGGTAGAGATAATAAAGGTGGTAAAGACAGTGGAGATAGGAGAGACGGTAAATGTAAGAAAGAAAATGAAGCTGGTAGAGACAGTAAAGGTGGAAAAGAAGGTAGAGATGGTGCAGACATTCAAGTTGGTAAAGACAGTTAAGATGGGAGAGACGGTAAAGGCGAAAAAGAGGATAGAGATGGTACAGAGAGTAAATGTGGTAAAGACAGTGAAGATGGTAGGGACAGTAAAGGTGGAAAAGAAAGTAGCAATGGTAGAGTTAATAAAGTTGATAGAAACAGGTAAGATGGGAGAGACAGTAAAGGTGGAAAAGAAGGTAGAGATGGTAGAGACATTAAATGTGGTAAAGACAGTGAAGATGTTAGAGACATTAAAGGTGGAAAAAAAGTAGAGATAGTAGAGACAGTAACGTTGGTAAAGACAGTGAAAATTTTAGAGAAAGAAAGTAGAGATGGTACAGACAGTAAAGTTCATTATCATAATCATCATCATCATCATCATCATCATCATCATTAACATCATCAACAACATCATCATCAATGCTATTTAGCCTCCCTATCGAGTAGCATTGCTGCTAATGGTAAAGTGATAAAAACGGTTAGGATGGTAGAGAAACTAAAGGTGGAAAAGAACTTAGAGATGGTAGAGGAAGAACAGGTTGTAAAGACAGTAAAGGTAGTAAAGACAGTGAAAATAGTGGAGACTACAGGTGGAAAAGAAAGAAGAGAAGGTAGAGACAGTAAAGGTGGAAAAAAAGTGGAGATAGTACAGACAATAAAGTTGGCAAAGACAGTTAAGATGGGAAGACAGTAAAGATGAAAAAGAAGGTAGAGATGGCACGGGGAATGAAGGTGATGAAGACAGTGAAAATGGCAGAGACAGTAAAGGTGGTATGGAACGTGGAAAAATTGTAGAGATAGTAAAGGTGATAAGAACAGTATAGATGATAGAGAGTTTAAATGATCTAGGCACTCGAGCTTGTAGACAAATAGAAAATTTGGAGATCGTAGAGATAGTGGGGAGCAGTAGAGACAGTGCTAAGGGTAGAGATAGCAAATATGGTGGACATAGGAGAGTTAACAAAGGTAACAGAGATGGTGGAGACTGTAAAGATTGCAAAGATAGCAGAGCTGGAGGAGACAGTGGAAAATAATACAGACAATACATGTAGAGAAATTAAAGATTAATTGTAAAAGTAGTGGAGATGATAGATACAGTAGAGATGGTGGAGATAGTAGAGATGGTGTAAAACGTACAGAAAGTAGATACAGTAGAGATGGTAAAGACACTTCATATTACAGGAGACACGATACAGACACAAGATTGTAAAGACGGTGGAGATAATAGAGACAATAAGGGTGTGAGGGAAAATAGATTGTAGAGACAGTAGAGATGGTGGAGAGAACGTTGAAAAGAGGTGCCATTTTAGAGACAGTACTAACGGTGGAGAAAGTATAGATTATAGAGACAGTAGAAATGGCAGACACACTTTTAAAGCCTTTAGAGACAGTAGAATTGTTAGAAACAGTAGAGATGGTGAAGACAGTAGACATGAAAGATCTTAAAGATGTTACTAGATGGAAGAGACAGTAAACGATTGTAGAGATAGTAGAGATGGTATACACAGCACCGTTGTTAGCTGTAGAGCTTAACCGAGAGACATCAGAAATGCGAGAGACTTAGACGAAAAAGACAATAAAGAAATTTAATAAAGTTTTATTTAAGTATAGAATAGAAAACTTTAGTCATTAGCCACGAAAAAGTGCCCCTCGCAAAAGCGCAAAACCTTACATGAAATTGGTTACGCTATACATGAGAGAAATGTTAACGTTAGTAATGGAAACCAATGTAAAGAAGGTTGGGCGATATATGTAATAGCTGTTATAATTACTAGTAGTGCAGTAAACTAATAAAGTACTTAATTTAAAGCAAAAAAAAAAAAAAAAAAAAAAAAAATCCTGATAAGAGCGCACTTCAAGGATGGAGAACTTGGTCGCCTGAAGAATTTCTTGAACGGCCTGGATTAAACTCGCTCATTGTTTGGAAAGGACGTGGTCAAGAACGGTGGTAAGTCTGCGGAATTTGTTGCTCGAGTTTAGCTGATTTACCCTGACGGAAATTAATAACTTCCATTTTTTAAGTGAGCCCTTTGAATGTCAATGGCCGTTCTAGCGTAAATAGTCCTTCGCTTGTTTCGATCTCAGTTTATTTTCCCCCTTGAACTAATTTTTGTCATCAAGGGGCTTTTGCTAAAGTAGGGTTAGGGGTCAGCTAGCATATATTTTCTTTTGATTGAAACGTCAGAATGTTGTTGAACTGGATGAAACAGAAAAATGTTACGATCAAAGCAACTTATCTGATGAACGCAGAGAACGTGGTGACATACCGTTAAAACCAATGTGCTAAAGTTAATGTAAAGTTGTGAATAAGCCACTGTCGTCTTGTCGTTACACTTCTGTCCCCTTGACCCCAGAGTGAAGATATACTTTTTCATCCACGCCCGTTTGCGACACGCGCGCGCGCGAAAGGAAGTTTGCGCATCCGGCCCCAAAAGACTTGAATATAATCTTTGATCCTTATGGCAAATTCAGTTCACGCGCACAAACAGAACAGAGAAAAAGACTGAAATCAATAGATAAGGAAAAAATATATATATTTAAAAAAACTAGTATATTTCATATAAATCGCCATACACCTTATTTCAAAATGGCGGCCAATTTATTATTCTTTTGTTTGCATGTTAATTAGCCCTCTTTGCCTCATTTTCACTTCAAAATTCTTTTGTATTTTGTACATGTTGATGAGGCAAAGAGGGCTAATTACCATGTAAACAAAAGAATAATAAACTGGTTGCCATTTTGGAATAAGGTGCATAACAAGAAGCTAAACCATAAACGCGGCAGTGCCGGCTTTTTCGTCTTTGAAATATATACCACCATACATGTACAGGCAAACGGATCTATTTTCTCTCTAAATTAGAAACTCAACGAAGTAAGCAATCCATTCATATCTAAATTCTGTCCAGTAAAGGCCGTTAGTAACCTTACACCCACCAAAAACAAACAAACAACGATATAATAACAAGTTCGGTTAGATCAATGCGTGTTATTTGAGGTGCCTTTTTTTTTTTTTTTTTTTAAATTCTATTTGGGCTTTGCCATTTAAAAGACATAATTACAATACAGTACAAAAAATAAAATAACAATACAGTGAAGAAACGAAAAAACAAAATACTACAAAAACTAAGAGGAAAAAATTAATAACAAGCTGTATTTAAAACATTCATTTACTGCACTGCGTTAAAGTAAAACATTAGGTGCCTAGGGTCAAGATTACAACATTCAAGATAAAAAACGTGATTTTTGGTGTCGTTGTTGTTGTGTATCGGTGTGACTACTATGAATGAAATACAAATAAAAACGGCTAAAAAAACAAAAAAAAAAAAGTTACGTGTACATAAATATGCAAGGCATCAAGACAGCCAAGACAGAAAGTTATCCCACTTTTTATAATGATTTAGTAATATTCCCTTCTCTTTTGCATTATATATTCTAATTTATAGGTTGCTTTTAACTTAGTTTTGAAGACTAAAAGTGATGGGATAACTTTTAAAAGCTTGCACTTATAAATAAAATATTTATCAAGCAAAAGAATATGATTCACTAAAAGAAAATCTTTCTCAAGGTCAAATTTCCCAAAAAGAATACCTAACAGTGATGCATTAAGAACACCTTTGGCATCCACTGCAATCCAAGATAACAGTTCTTTCCAAAAGAAACTCGATGACTCACAAAAATACAATAAATGCTCGAGGAATTCCTCCTCTGCATTGCAAAAGGCAAATAAAGGGGATTCTACCATTTTGAACCGGTGAAGTCTTTTATATGTGAAAATAATCAGGTTTAAAATTTATATTGGAATTCTCTTAGTTTGATGTCTAACGTAGTTTCAAAAGTTAAAGAATACAACTTTTTCCAGTCAATGGTAAGATCAGGGTATTTACTTAAAATTTTAGCTTTCGCAGTGGCAGGAGCTTGCTTCAAAGAGCGAAATTCGTTGTAGACCAACTTAGATGTAACATTAGCGAGGTGGATCGTTTTACCCGCAATTATTAATTCAAAACAAGTTTGATCCATAGGAGAGGGAGCACAATATGGGTTTGTTTTAATTATAGAACGCCATTCCTTTGGGATAGTATCAAAAACACCCATTAGGGCAAAGGAGTAACAAAGGGAAAAAGAGGAATTCAGAATTTTGTCACTTTTGAGAAAAACACCCTCCCTAGAAACCAGGTCGCCAACCTTAAGAATTCCTAAATTATAGAAAACCGACTGAAAGATGGATTTACCCTCACTTAAAATATACTTGTTGTTCCAGATAATTTGATTCATTAACCCTTCATAAGATGACGAGTCGTAATTTGTTATAGAAGACCAGGCTTGCAAACACTGTCTGTAGAAGATGGGAAGAGCAATGGATAATGTCCGATTATCAAAATTGCATTGAAACAAAAATTTCCCACCCACTATAGGTGCCTTGCTAGAATATGTCTGCCCTAAGTCTCGCAAAATCAGTAGGGACAGGTCTTAAAGACGGTCCTCCAGCTGTAATCACTTTAGGATAAAAACGCACCATCTCAGGGGCAGCTTTCAGCATTTCTTTTAACGATCACACAACACTTGTGGCACTGTACAGCTGATCCTTCATTACTTCCTGTGCTGAATAACTTGTCAAGCTGTGTTTAGGGGCGATTCTTTTTCTACTTCATGTGATGTTAGTGACACGGAACTCGCTGCTACCTTTGTGTTTTTCTTCTAAATCCTGTGAGAACAGGGCTGTATTCCTTTGAGCCGGCTGTGGGTGTAATTCTTTCCAGTTAAAATTAATGTTGATGGCACATGGCTGGGCGCTTCATATGTAGACTGTGATGTAAGATACCTTAAACTATTTTTTACCATTCATGACGTACAGCTAGTGCTAGTTAGCCTGCTTAATCAATATTTAACTGCTTTGGTCTAGTTTCAATTTTAGTTTGAATAAACGTTCTTTTTAATGCTTTCCTGTCAAAAGTGATACAAAGTAGTTTGAAGAAAACTTCCTGTCAGGACGTTTTTATTTCTTGATAAAAATTCTACGGGATTTGTCTTGCCACGGCGATTCATGACGCTTCTTGGCATAAGCGATACCTCCTCTTGGTAATACCATTTGACTGGATCGTGCAAAGGGCCTATTCAACAGAAAAACCGTCGGTCGTTTCACCCCTTACCGGCTCCTGAAACTTCCTAAAAGAAAAACTCGCTTTTATAGATGGCACTTAGGCAAAGTTTTCATCTTTGCCGACCAAAAAAAAAAACACAGAAAATTTCAACCGACCCGGAAAACAAAACTCGGGTCAAACTGAGTAGGGTCGCACTGGGGTAGAAAAGTGCCAGTGATGACAACTGAAGTGGACCAGATGTACGTTTATCCACGTGTTGTCGGAAAACAGGAGCTTAAATTCCCGAGAAAAACCCGACAAAAAATGCGTCCCGTTGCAGAATTGCTTTTAACTATCGCAGTGATACCTTTGTTTTTCATTCAGTTGAATCGGCAATATTTCTTGTTTGTCTTTTGTATGATTTATGAAAGAAGTGTTAACGAATGTCTAACTATTTTGACTGCCGCTATGACGAGAGCGAGAAATCGACGTCAGCAAAGGATACCATATGTCTGGTCAGTTCCTTGCGCAGTAAAGTCCTGATTCGATCTTCATAACTTCGATCCAACGATACCCTAATAATTTTTTCGTCAGCAGCTTCGTGTGATAAGAAATACATTTAACCGCATTTTGAACATGTTGGGCCACCGTTTACTACAACAGTCAATCAAGTTTTAGAGATCCAATCGTTGCCTCTTCAGGAGTATAAATTTGCCTGCGAGGATATACATATTGGGATATTCAGCGCTGCCACCCAAAAAAGTGAGGAACTGCGACAGATCGTAATGATCGTAAAATCCACGTCCGTCCTTGGCAAAGAATAAGCGCGAACTGAGGCAATATCGCGCGCTTTTTAAATTTTATCGCAAATGTTCTGTTAAATTTTTTATTCACGGATAAGCGTTGACAGTTACCGCTGTGATTCCCATTATTCAGCTGGAGTTTTCTGAAATCTGCCTGCCCCACCCAAGCACTACAGCGTCTTTGATGTTTTTGCCGATTTTCAAGGTTTCTGTCAACTGGAAAAGTTGGAGTCTCACCAGGCAATGTCCCCCGATGACAGATTTTGGCCACAATGTAAACAAATTCTCGCAGAGAAAAAAAATGCCAAGTGCGATCCATGCCTAGCGTATTTTTATCTTAAACTAGGGGTGGCGAATGGTCCTTCAAAAACTCTGGGTCTGGCAAAATTTTCGTCGAATTTCACTTGTCTCGCAGTCTCGTCTTTTTAGCGGTCATGAGGCAGGCCGAAGGGTCTTTTGATTTTCGATTTTAGCAGAGCTTTGGACAGCCAGTTGATTAAGACGATTTAAAAAAATAAAGAATTTCATTACAGCAGCAAGCTGTGATGCAATAACTGCCCTGTCCCCAAGAGTCCTTGACTGGAATGAAGTGCCCATCAGAATGGGTGCCCATGGTGTTGTGGGCCTAAATATAACACTCGAAAATCAGAACGCAACCGAACCATTAACCCATGTAGCAAGCGCTTCCGCAGTAAGGTGCGAAGGAGTAAAGTCCGTGCTCGCGTTGTTTCGTCGACGAAGCGCGACAGCGCCCGTCAATATAGCGCATAGAAACAAGGCAAGGGAATACATTTCTTTTCAGTTTTTGAATTTCAACTGACTTACATCAATACGAATTGAATCAGGCAAAGTTCTTTGCATTCAGAAGTAGGCTCTAAGAGCTCTTTGATTTCGTTTTAGAGATATTGAAGTTTTTTTATTATACAAATTAGGAAAGTGATCACGTCATAATAGGTGCAACTAAACCGTGAAACACTGAATCAAGAATATCTTTAGGATATTGGAGCAGTGTTCTTCAAACTTGGCACCAGAAATGTAAATCACAAAAGAAACAAAATGACACCTGTTGTGCCGCTGCCATACTACTTGACTATGATAAAATGTAACGCATATATTCTTTATTTTTAGGCTTCTCTGTTTTCTTTGATTTCTTCATCTTGCCATCAGCTCTTATTTTACCTTTTTCTTCTGATAAAAATGAGACAAAATTGAAATAAACAAATAAATACGACAAATACTGTGCTTAATGGCTGTTAATCAAATAATTAATTTGATTTAACTTTGTTTTCCAGAAGAAATTAATGTTTTGAATATTAACTATTATTTACTGCATGTAGCTGGTGGTTCTGATTTGCCCACTTTCGACGCGATCGAAAGCGATCGAGTGTATTTTACCTTTTTTGCCAGCTTTTACCAACTTGAGCAATCAATCCCAGCTAAAACAACCATCAATGCAGCTTGCGGCCTAGAGACCTTTCATAGCCGGCTAGCTATAGTAACTTATAGTAATCAGTAGTATCTAAGCTGGATGAATGATGCATGTAACGGGACCTAACTGGCCAAATTGAAGGACTGTAGGCCGGGATTGGTTTTACTGATAGACTAATAACGAATTATTGGCATATTGATAACTATAAATATTTATAGAGCAGCTGACTTACGTGATTCGTGCTTTCGCTGGCGATGAGAAGGAGAAGACTGGTTGGGGATTTCGGCTTCCTTAAAGGATTACATATCCTGCTGGCAGGGCTGCTTCGATCTTTCCAAGGAAAGATCGAAGCGGCTCTACTAGCAAGTTATGGTTAACATGAACGCTTCCAGCGGCTTCCACTGAGTTCAAACGCGCCCGCGTGTTGTTTTTGACGACCTTGAGACAAATGGAGTCGTAAGTAGTGACAGCGCGTCAGTAAAAAAATGAGCGGGAAACGACCAAGCTCAACCCCCTAACCGGAAATTAGGTCATGGCCACGAAAGCAATAAAACTTATAAGCTGTTGACAGGTTTGCAGATCTGATGTCTCGTACAGGCGTTTACGACAAAAGGCTCCTTTGTAAGACTTCTGTACAAGCACATTCTAACTCATTTTCATAGCTCTCAACTAAATCTGGGCCTCGAATTTTAAGAGTCTCAACGTCTCGCTCTCGCACTCGCACTCAAGAGAAACACGGTCTCGGTCCCGCGATCTAAAAAAGCACAATGTCTCGGGCACGCAAAGAAAAACGCCAATCTCGCCGTCTCGTAAAGTCTTACACTTACCTTTCGCAACCCCTTAGACTACAGTTATCAAGCTTTCTTGTCATGTATCGTTTGTTAGGGTTTTATTGAAACTGGCGCGCGTACGAATTTTTTCCCGAAGGACACCCGCGAAGGTAGGAAGTAACCTTAATGTGATAACTTCATTTTAAAGCTTTTCTCATATTCCATCGGTCCTTTCTGGTTTACCCTAGTGAGAGTATGCAAGGAATGCCAGGAAAATTTCCTACGCTTTTTTCCTTGGTACCTTCAGCAAAAGGCCCTGTGCGTCCCGTCACACACGTTAGCGCTACAAGGCTTCAAAAGAATTATTAAAACCAGATTTAAAGCAATTGAAGTATCGGTTTTGGTAAAAGCACTTACACATTTAAACCGACTATGAAGTAGCTATGAAGTCATACAATACCTCCAGAACCAGACGCGTAAGACAGTAAGGCAGTTCTTGTATCATCCAAAGCATGCACATGATATTCCTGAGAGGAAACGAAGTTACAGAAGGATAGAGCGAACGCCAGACTGAACAAGGTTATCTTGATTCTGAAAAACAGAGGACGATTCTGTGCCTCCATCATTGAACGGTGGCCACTCTGTAGCTTGTGATTCAAAGATTTGTTTGCATCTGCAACACGATATCCCCCAAAATTAACGTCTAGAGTTAATTGTCAAAACGTCTTAAATTAACCATAGTAAATATCAATGTGGCAAACAAGCGGTTGGCCATGTGAACATGTGGAACGCGGACAGTGCTAAACTCGTGTCATGTGATTTTCCAGCACGAGGTTTTCTGTCAATTGCCCCTCGTATCATGAGTGGGGAACAAAGAGGTAAGAATAGACGCTATTTCCTATGCTTAGAGTATATAAAAAGTGATCCCGTGATGAAGAATTAATGATTGTGTGATACGTGAATCTCTACCGTCGGGGAAGTTGCTTCACAGTTTGTTCACAAGTTTGTTGAGCTTCCAACTTTCTGGCAAGATGCAATCCAAGATACGTTACAGAGAAGAGTTCGACAGATGCAAAATCCATCGCATGGATAAGATTTGCCTCGAACATGGTACATTTGAGGAATTTGCAACTGCTGTGCTGCAAAATTTGGCCATCCGCCCCAAGAGATGTTTGTCATCGAGTGATCACGTTTGAATCACGTGAATGAAACCAACAGTGCGTGAACGGTCTGGAAAAAGGCCATTTCAACAGACGTCTGGGATCAATAGTTAACGATTAGATTATGAGCTCGAGATTTCTATGAGTTGAAATCGAGAGCGAATAATCTAATTGTTTTAGTAGAATTCTTACTAAAATTTACTTCAAATAATGGTTTCCAATTATTTCTTAAGGTATTATTAAACTTTGCGCCTGAAAAAGATCGCAAGGATTGAATTGTCTTCTACTATTGAAGTTGTGTGCGCCCACGCATCAGTTTTTTCAATAATTTCAACTTTTTTAAAAGTCAAGAAACCGAAAATGTCCTTCGTTTAGACGTCTCAGGAATTTAATCATTCATTTGCATCAAAATTTTCCTTCAAAACCTTGGAAAAACGAAAAAAACGTCGTCATTCCCTAGACTACCTCCAGCCATTGCATACTAATGGTTGATAGTGTTCAATGGCTCAGCCAATCAAATTACAGCATTTGTATTAGTATACTGACAGAATTCTACTAATAGCTATTACTAGAATTCTACTAGTTTACTAATGCGAATGCTGCAATCTGATTGGCTTAGCTACTCGCATACTATCAGCCATGAGAGTTCACCACTAAATTTTCTCCTATTCTTATTGGTTTAAATTGATCACGTAACGCGATAGTGTTCATCCGCGGAGAGACACTTTCATCCCATAGCGCCCGTCCCAGGAAAATACCCGGATGGATAGTACTCGTCCGTGAAATATTTCTGTAAACAAGCGGGCTTATAGACGGTAAACAATTGAAATTGTATTTTAAAGGGTTTTTGTTTGTTTTCTTTTTCAAATTTTACATTTGGCTTTCACGGCTTTCATCTAAAAATGTTGAAAAATTCGATATGATTTTTGTACTGACGCACGGAAGAAAATTTAGTGGTGAACAATAAAGACAATAGAGCGTTTATGTCTCGGAATTATCGGTCTGATAGTTGCCCCTTGGAAATTTGATGTTCTTAAAACAAATATTTTAAAGCAAATATGCTAGTTTTAACAACATCAAATTTCCGCGGGGCAACTATCAGCCGATAGTTCCTCGACAGAAACACTCTACTGTTTAAATAGGAATCTCGAGCTCATAATCTAATTGTTAAATAGTAGCAGACAGTCGGATGGGGCCGACTCACTTACTCACTCCATTCTACTTAATTTATTCTTTAAACCTGGATTCAACAATATTCTGCTACTTCCCCCCTTTTTTTTATTATTTTTTTTTATTGCAAAGCACACAACTATCTACATGACTTTTGTATAATACTTTTCTAAACATAATTAACAGTACTTTCGGTATAACACAACTAACTCACACTCACTCACGCACACACACTCACGAACAAGTTTACATAGCAAAGCCACACCTATTTGAGCCTGACATGTTCTAAGTCATTCAACTACTTCTAATATTTATATTGCCCATTTCTTCCTTAACATATCTAAATTATTATTTTTCGTACAGATGTATTTTTCAGTCTCATACTTTAATTTGACTTTTGATTTAAAACCTCGTATACTTGGAAGTTCTTCATTCCTTCTACACCCCCATAAATAAATTTTTCCTATAAGTAACAGATAATTAAGTAAGGGAAATTCTGGTGTTAGAAGACCGATCAATGTATCCTTCAAATTAAGCCTGTATCTGCTGTTTTGTCAAAGATAAGTAATATGATTCGAAATCTTTCCAGAAAGAAATTGAACAAGAGCAATCATAAAAGAAGTGCTGCATTGTTCTTGATTCACGTTTGCAAAAAGAACACAGATTATCTGTAATGTACCCGATTTTGTGTAATTTTGAATTCGTGAAGAGTATTGAGTTCAATAATTTGAACTGAAAGGCCTTGACAAATGGCTGAAAAGAAACTGAATGGGGAAGAGAAAAAGCTTTTTTCAGTGCTTCATCAGTTAAATTCACTTTTTAATTTTTTCGCGTTACATATTAGGAAAGCAAGCCTTTTTACGGACAAAAAGAGAGTAATAGTCTTTTGATTTCTTTTTAGTTAATTACATCAAAAAGGCCGCAGTCAATTTTGAAAGATGGATTTAAGGCAGCATAATCTGGATTATGATTAGCATTCGTCAAATTGAGCGGTACAGAATGGCGAAGACCGGTCCATTCCAGGAAAGTCGGCTTCTGTATGTGTTTTGGGACTAGTTCATAAGAATCGATGTTGTTAAGATCGAAACGCAAGTCTCCCACCGTTTGAATTCCATGATTAAAGTGCCTTTTATAAAAAAAAAAAAAAAAACTGGTTTGTTGTTTATTCTTCTTTCCTGGTACTTCCAAATTCGGTAAAGCCAATTAGTTTCAAGCGCATCGTCTTTCCGAAATTCTGACTACAATTCAATTCAATTAGTAGTATATAGGGAATTAATCAAATACCATTTCGCAGAGGGAGCCTCATTTCACCTTATCACAGCCCCCGCCATCAAGTCTGGCCCGAGCTTGTGAGGGCCAGACTTGATGGCGGGGGCTGTGATAAGGTGAAATGAGGCTCCCTCTGCGAAATGGTATTTGATTAATTCCCTATATACTACTCACAACAGTGGCACCCCCGCGCAGCGCCCCGCCAAACGAGGGGCGCGGGAGCGCCGTTGTCCCGCCACGAGAGGTGGCCGTGGCCACTGGAAAGAACCGGTTCAAACCCGTTTCAACCGCCCCGTGAGGTGAAACAAGGGCAGTGGGACTGACAACAAAGGAGTACGGCATGTTAGAACAAGCGGGCTCGCTATTATACCACCAGAGCCGGGATGGCACGAGCGCCAAACAAGTGCGGGTGGCTGAAGCGGGGCCGGAAAGAAAGCTGCGGAAAGCGCTGTTACGGGGCGTATTGCGGGCAGCACAACTACCAGCTGAAGAAAGGAATGTGAACGCCAGAGCCTTGCAGAGTTTGCGGAGTCAGACTTCTGTGTGACTACCGTCTTTGCAAGCCCTGCGGCGGGGGCGCGCTAAAACAACGTCTCTACCGCAAACAAATTTTTAAACTTGTTTTGCTCGAGCTGAAAAAAAGAAACACACCAGTTAGAGAAAGGCATCTTTGCATATAACGCAAGGCACAATGTCTTTCAACAACCAAGAAAGACTGGAAGAAGAGCTGGCAAGAATAGATCCCGCTGTATTGCGTTATTTCGACCAACTTCTTGCAGAAAACGCGCCAGCGGTAAGAAAGGTTGTCCAGAACGTGCTGGATGAACCAATTTCTGAATAAACGCAGGCGCGTCTGCAAAAGCCGCTTCTTCCGAAGCGTTACGAGCCAAGAGCCCCACCACGCCAAAGAAGGTTAAGAAGAGCGCAAGCGAACCGAAGAAGAGCGCAAGCGATCCTGAGGGAGTACGACCCCTTGTACGATGATGAAGAGAAAGAAGGGAGAGAGGTTACAACAGGCCGGCGTTTCATTCGGTGGCGCTTCATGAAACGACTGGGGAGAAACCTCACGCCAGACTTTATGGTGAAGATACGCGAAAGAGTAACCACGTCTTTCTACGTGAGGCGCGTTTACGCGTACCAGTTGCGCAACATTGAAGATGGAACGATAATTGTGTACTACTCGAACCATAAGGGCTCACAGTGGTTTGACAAACTGGAAGACGCGGGAAAATGGCTTAACCGCGAGGAAGAACAGCGTATCGACCTTGAAAAAACCGACAGGCCCAACACGAAGCGTAGACGTGAAGGTTGTGCTTGACAGGAAGCCTTTGGTGGGAACAGGGCCATTGCCCGACTGGCTGCGCAACCTTGTTCATAGCGGGGCAATGGTATCTTTGGACGTGTACAACGACAACCTGTGCCTATTTAGGTGTCTCGCTGTGCACCGAGGGGCGCGCACAGACCGTTGTACAAAAGAAGCGCGAAGACTGGCCCAGAGTTTCTATAAGCTCAAGGGCATTCCACCGAACTTCAGAAAAACGTCTCTCGATGAGTTGGACAAGGTGGAAGCCCATCTGAACGAGGGCTCGCCGGTCACATCTTGGCTCGGAATACGTGTCTACGAGCCTCAGCGTTTGGATGACGGTGAAGTGGTATGGCATCTCAGAACAAACCCGAACCCCAAACTCAAAAACATTTTGACGATAGGTGTCTACGAAGGCCACGCTTTCTTGATAAACGACATCGCGAAACTGGCAAAAACCTATGGATGCGCACACTGCGGGCAGAGGCTCACACAATCTTGTAATCTGCAACGGCACCATCAAACCTGCAAAGCGGGGGAAACTGTAATCTTTTGCCCGGGGACAAAAGTGGAAGCCCCGGAGACAGCTTTCGAGAGAGTGATGTACCAAAAAGGCTCAGCGTTGGTGCAAGCGATTTTGTGGCTGGAGCGAGAAGCAAAGCGACGGGGCATACACATCCACCACGCGATGTGCGGGCACGGGGGCGAGAGATGGCTTCCTCGAGAAGGCGGGAAAATGAAGTCTTCTCCTGTCGACGGGTAGCACCACAAAACGAGGACGGTATTCCAATACCACGGCTGCCCCTTCCACGGATGCCCAAAATGTTATCCTAACCGACAGGAGGTCATAACAAACGGTAAAACAGCCGAACAACTGTACCAAGCCATCGTGAACCGTACCGCATTTCTGCGAAAGAACGGTTACAAAGTTATCGAGGCCTGGGCTTGCGAAGTTGGGTTTCTTAAGGGGGAACTCCCGAGGAAGCAAACGAAAACTTACCCGCACGAGATCTTGTACGATTTCCAGGCGTATGGCGACAAAAATTATCGGAAAGAGCCAAAAGGGGCGTTAACGATAGAAAACGCGCACGTGCCGATCTCCGTGAGCGTCGGGGACACTCTTGAAAGAGAGCCCACCCACATCTGCGAAAGAAATCCCGTGGAGCTGGTCCGCAAGTTCCTGAAAGAGCTGGAGAGACGCGAGAAAAACATCCAAGACCAGGTGAGAGCGGAGTTTGTGCCAGAAGACATGCACCTGCTGCCAAAAGACCAGCAGCAAAAAATTAATGAATGGTGCAACCAGGTCCCTGTCGTGGGCTTCAACTCAGGCTCGTACGACCTGAATCTGATCAAAAACCACTTCGCCAGCACTCTCGCCGAAGTATCAAAAAAGTCAAAGTGGCCAAGAAGGGGAACAAAACCATGTTCCTGCTCACCTGGGGGGCCCGTTTCCTCGATATCATCAACTATCTGGGCCCGGGCACGGGCTACGCGAAATGGGTGAAAGCCTACGGAAGCGAGTCCGAGAAATCCTGGTTCCCTTACGAATGGTTCGACGCGCCCGAAAAGCTAGATTTCCCTGGGCTCCCAGAATACGAGGCCTGGTATTCGAAGATGAAGGGCGGATACGTTCTCACGCGGAAGGAGTGGGAGGATTGCAAGCGGCTGTTCAAAGAGAAGGGGATGCGGATCTTCGCAGACTGGCTGCGCTATTACAACAATCTTGATGTAGCTCCCGGCCTCGAGGCGCTGGAAAAGATGAAAAGCTTCTACACCGGGAGAGGAATCGACATTTTGAAAGACGCGGTGAGCCTGCCAGGGGTGAGTTTGCATTATTTGCTCCGAGGGGCAATCGAGCGCGGAGCAGACCTTTACAGCCCAAGCAAAGAGGCTTACGAAATGCCCAAAGGGGCGGTTGTTGGCGGACCGAACCTGGTTTTCACAAGACGGCACGAGACCGGTGTGACACGGATAAGGTCGCATCAGTTCGAAGAACCGCGTCTTTGCAAAAAGATTCTCGGTTTCGACACCAGCGCTCTCTATCTCTCGACCATGCTCAGAGAAATGCCTTGCGGGAAGGAGAAGGTCGTGCACTACAGCGATGACCGCCAAGCGGAAGCGGCCGAAGTTCTGATTCGCCGGTTGAAAGCCGGGGAGTGGTTCGGCTTCGCCGAAGTCCGCATAGATATCCCAGAGCGTTTGCGGCCAATGTTCGAGGAGATGTGCCCTTTCTTTTACAACAAAAGGGTTCCCGCCGAAGCTCTGCCGGAACACATGAAAGAGTACTTGGCGAGAATGGGCAGAAAGCGCGGAGACGGAAAAAAACTTGTGGGGGGCGCTGTCCGCAGAACGGATGCTGGTGTACGCCCCTCTGCTGCGGTGGTACGTGAACCATGGGGCGGTTGTCACGAAGGTTTCCAGAACAATCGACTACGAACCGGGCAACATCTTCACCTGGTTCGTGGAGCAGGTGACGGAGGCGCGCCGGACAGGAGACGTGGACAGAAGAAAGGCGCTGCTCGCTGAAGCGTTCAAACTGTCGACAGAGCGCTGAGGAGTGCGTATTTCGAAGACCCCGACGAGATCGGGGAGGCCTACGAGCTAGAAAGCCGCAAGCCTCGGATCACAATCAGACGGCCGTTCCAGATTGGAATCGCTGTCTATCAGCTGGCGAAGCTGCGGATGCTGGAATTCTACTACGACTTTCTCGACAAGTACGTCGACAGAAGAGATTTCGAGCTGATCCAGATGGACACGGACAGCAACTACATGGCGATCTCGGGCGAGCGGTTCGAGGACGTCGTCCGGCCAGAGCTGAAGCAAGAATTCGAGGCGGAAAAAAATCAGTGGCTGTCTTGGGACAAGTGGAGCGGCCGCACCCCAGGTCTCTTCAAGCTTGAGTGCGAGGGCAACCGGATGATCGCGCTCTGCTCGAAGTGTTATTATGTCGACGAAGGAGAGGGCGAAAAAAAGAAGTTCAGCACGAAGGGGATGTCGAAAACGCAGAACGAGATCACGTGGCAGCGGTTCGAGGAAGCGTTGGAAGAAAGCAAGGACATGGCAACCAACAGAGGTTTCAGGATGCGGGACGGGCAGATGGTCACTTACGAGCAGCAGAAGCTGGGGCTGAGCGCTTATTACGACAAGCGGTGGGTGCTGCCCGACGGGATACACACCGAACCGATCGAATTTCACATTTAGTGCACGTCAGCCGGAGGAAGAGTAGTGTTCGGAGGGGGAGTTTTAAGCCATTTCATAAATTTTATTATGATAGAGGGCTTGTTATATCGAGACTTGTCCGCGATCCAGAAGATAAGTTTAAAGGGATCGTACTTATATTGTTCTCGAGCGTTTTCATACTCCGTGGCCGCCTCGTCAACAACCGGGGAAAGTTGTTCGTGGCTGTGAACAAATTCATTGAAACGCTCTGAGAAATACTTGCTTTCTTCTTGGACGCTCTTACCTTTTTCTTTCGCGGAAAACTCAATGGCCCAGTGAAGAATATCCTCGGCAGGCACACCGTCTGGGATGGTGAGATATAATTGATTTATTTTTCTTTAAAACCAAAAAATCCTGTGCGCATTCATGGAAGCCGAAGTTTCAAAGTTGCTCTGGGGGTAACTGCGTGTTCGGAGGGACAACCAGCAGTTCTTCACGCACGAAGCCGCGCTTGGCCCCGTCGCGCAGATAGTAGAGAACGGGCTGATCCGGTTTGATGAAAGATCTTTCAATGCTAAAAACTTTCAAAGACCAGATTGGTTCCGTGGCTCTTTGCACGCCCCCTTCAAGCTCGCCGGGCTGGTAGAGATAACGAACTTGGACAAAAGAGGAGAGGATTTTTTCGCGTTTTCCGACAGGCCTCGTGTAAGGTGTCGACGGCCTTGCATAAACAAATTTTTCTTTGATGGCAACGGCGGGTTTCTTGCCGATAAGGCTTGTGACCTCGTTGTTCAATGCCGAAACAACATCAGGAAGTCTTTTCACCCAGGCGGTGGACCGCTTGCCCTCAGGGAGTCGCATTTCCACGGCGTACTGGTGCCCGAACAAGCGCTCCGCCAGGGTGCGGTTGAAACGTTCGACAATGGCCTGGTCGCGGTGTATGTTAACGCGCCCGCGCCGGATAAAGGTTTTCTGCTTGTCCATCTCTTTTATTATGGCGCCCATGAACTCGCGCCCGGGGTCAACCTGCAGCATTTCAGGCCATTCGAGAGGCGAGCGCTTGTAAATCTTCTGAAAGGCCTGGGCGACCTCATCAGAATTTTTCGAAGTCAGGGGTTCGGCCTCTTTGTAGTGGCTGGCCACGTCGACAACGGTCAGCGCGTATTTGAAAACTTTGCGGCCGCGAGGGAGCTTGTCGTGCGGCAGAAAAAGAAGGTCCGCCTGATGGACCTTGTTGGGCGTGGGAACGTCGAATTTCGGCCGAGGAATCCGCTTCGGCGCGGGGAGGTATATCTGCCAGAGCGCTTGCCTGATCAGCCACTTTTTTGCGGCTTCTTCAGGTACCTTGGCGGCCTCGGCCAATTTTTTTATTGCGGCGATTCCTTTCCAGTAGCCCCCGGGGCCATAGTAAATCTTTGAGAGTTTGGCGTCCATATAAGTAAGGCGTAAAAAAGTTTAAAGGAACCGGAAGGCCGCGTAGCCGAGAGCGAGCGCCCCGGCGCCCACGAACGCGAGTTCACCGTTTTTCTGCTGCTCGCTCGGCTGATAGAAATCTAAGAACTTGGGCTCCTTAGGCGGCGCCACCTGCGCACCGGGATGCGCCTGGTTGTAGAGTTTGAAGGCGTAGTCCGTGTTGGTGAAGGTCTGCTTGGCCTGCTCCTTTGTTTGCGCGTTGGTCGCGATCCAGTCGAGAAGTTGTGTTCGGTCGTGCGTGTAATTGGCGTAAGCGGCTTGATAATCTTCGAGAGCTTTGTCGTGGCGCTTTTTTTCTTCAAGCGCGGCTTTGTCGCCCCCGCCGAGCGCCCTCGCCAGATAATTGCCGTCGATAAAAGCCGTGGCGTTCAACACAGCCCCGCCAATCATGATCGCGATGCTCGCCATGGCGCGCTATTGAGAGGCTTTTTTTATTCAAAGAATCACGTGGTCTTCGCCCCGTTGTGGGACGCGGGGCAGAGCCCCGCTTTCAAAAGTTGACGGGGAGGACTTTCTGGTCCTCGAGGTAGTTTTTGAGCCCAATGCTGGCCGCCATGACGCCTGTGAACTTCATGTAATTCATAAAGCTGCTGCTGGGATCGGAAGTGAAATTCTCTTTCACAACCTTTTTTGTGGCCCAGCCGATGCCCGCAGCTAATCCCATGAGAGTTGCGGCGTCAATGACGATCTTGACAAGCTTGTTGTCGGACATGGCGCGCTTGATATAAGGAAAGATCGAAAGTTTAAAACAAAATTAATTGGGGGGACCTGTCTTTTCAACTTCTTCCGCGAATTCTTTGATTTTGTCTTCTACTTCAATTTCTCGCCTGACCTCCTGTTTTATTTTTCTCCGCCTTTCTCTCTCTTCAACAAACATTTCGTCGGTAAGACGTGCCACCATCCTCCAAGTCTTGACGGTGAAATCGGCCCAAAAAACGTAATCCCTCCGATTGCTGCTGTATGGATGAAAACCTGCGCAAGGCTCGGCATCGTGATAAAAATTACACGCAAACGTTCAAATCATATTTCTTAATCCTTTTCGATGTGTCGCGCGAGCAGGCTCTGGCTCGGCACTCGCGGGCTCAGGCGCGGGCTCCGGCTTTTTGAATTTGTCGGACGCGGTCTTGGTCATTGCCTTGATGTCTTCCCATTTGTAATAAATCCAGAAGAGTGAAACGACTATGCCGCCAATATTAATCCATTGGTTGATGCTGGGCCAGCCGCTATTTGGGTTTTCGCTCTTTGCGCTTTCGCCTTCTGTTGTCTGGGCTGGCTCAGGGGCCGCCGCTGTGGCGGCTTTCGCTTCCTTTTCCGCATGATAAGACTCAGCCGCTTTCTTCTGTTCTTCTCGTGCCAGACGCGTTCTTTCAGCAACCATTTTTCCAACAGCCACACGCTTTGGATTTTTTACGCGCTGCGTGGTTGCAGTCGGAGTTGTCGCTTGCTGTGTGACATCGGCGGCAGGCGCTGCCTTGGTCTCGACCTGAGGCGCCGTGAGGGCAGGTGCGCTCTCGGATTGTTCGGTTGACATTCTGAAGCGAACCGTATTCTAAGCAAATAAAAAAGTTTAATTCTTAACAATTCGTCAGCAAGACCTCAGCATTTGTTGATGAATGGTGACCATTTATTCTGCAGTTGCTGAGCCGGGTACTTCATCACCGCCCTCAAGCGGATTGCCATGTTCATCAAGGGAAGGATGGCTCTTTTCAGGCAACTGTGGACTAAAATCAATATGTTTGGTGGTGATGAACACAGCGTTGGCCGCAGCAAGAAAACGGCCGCACTTCAAAGAAAGGTTGCCGGCCAGATTGGAGAGCTCTTTGTTCAAGATGTAGTCGTTTCTGAGCTCTTTTTGGTAAGCCTCGATGTCTTTGATTTTGACGGTCATTCCGACCACTTTGGTTGCAAGAAAAATGAAGCTGTCGATCAGGCTTTCCGTTGTCTTTGAGCCCACGTACGTCTCGTAACGTTTGGTGTATTTCTCGACATCTTTGTCGCTCAGGCGCTTCACCTGCTCGTGGGTAAGCTACACTCCGATGGCCTCTTTGGCTTTGCCTGTGGACACCAGAACGGCCAGCTGCTCGTGAAGAGCAGGAATGTCAGGTCCGGGGGCGGTTGGAACAAGGCCGCCTGCGGGACCACTCGACGGCTCGGACTCGGTTTGAAGAAGGTTCATAACTTCCGCTAACGCGACGTCTTCTCCAGCCATTGTGCAAGGCTATATACAGCTTACATTTTTTTTATTCAAATAACTTTACCCCGTACGGGTGGCGAAGCGCGAACACAAGAAAAGAGAATTTTGCGATCTTTTAGCTTTGAAACCAGAACTTTGTACTCATCCGGGGAGAGTTCACCGGCGTAATCATCGAAGATGGCTTTCATTGTCCTGGCCGAAGGGGTGTAAAAGAGGACGATCGCCGCCACGTTCTCCCGGAAGGAAGATGTTATGCCGGTCAACTTTTGGGTCAGCACCCACACGCTGATGCCCATATGCCTGGCAGCAAAGGCGAGATTCACCAGCTCGCCTGTGCGCCCTTTCACGTCTTTGGAGGCCGCGCAGTCGTCGAGGATTATGAGCGTGTTGGTGCCCGCGAAAAGCCATCTAACGAGCTTCAACCAACTTTCCACGTAGTGCTGCTCGCAGACTATCACATCCATTCTTGGATCGTTTTCGCCAAGCCGGTGGTATGTCTTGTTGTGCGTGAAAGTCGGGCAGATGAGCACGATGTATTCGAACTTGCCGCGGAAAGGGCCGTAGAGCTGGTTCACCACGAACCTAGATTTGCCTGAATTAGTCGGCCCCACGATGAGAGCGTTGAAGGGTATCTTGCTTGGGTCCATGTTATATTCAATTCTGTACAGATTCTAGCTGTCTGTCCATAATATTGAAATGGGAGTCGGCGATGACGAATACGTGGCAGTTCAATTTGCCTGAGCCTTCGGCTTTCCTCTCGATTTCCAGCTGGACCCCGTCCGTACTGTTCACAATGCGCTTGCCACTTCCATGAATTTCTTGGTCCGCCATGGAGCGCATATCAATCAGAAGCCCGAAATTATCTCCGGTGTAAAACTTTGTCACATTCATGTGTTCGGTTTTATTTTTTTCCTTCACGAAGAAGCGTTAGGCCTCTTCCCACATGTCCTTGCTTTCGATGCCGTTGGTGTAAAGCATGTTGGGCGAGCCGTTGATTGTGACGCTGACTTTCGTCAGATCCGGGAAGATGCATTTTTCCGAATCTCTGGCTCCGTTGGTATAAGGCCCTATGAACAGAAGCAGGAGGGCTTTTAGCGACCTTTTTTGGGCGTCGATTTTGATGTTCTTCCTCGTGTCGGTGACTTTTTTGAAGGTCACCACTTGGGAACGCATCACGTGGTCATAGACGAACTCTTTTCCGCTGGAGTAAACGCTATGTGCCTCGTCTGCCAGGGTCTTGCTGCGGATCATATCGTACTCGAGCTGGATGTTGGTAAGCTTGTATTTCAGATTGGTTGTATCGGAGCCATTGACCACATCTGCAGCTTCAGCCAGGGTTGTTTCGAACGTGAGGTCTTTGTAAAGGCCCTGGGGGTAGAAAACGCCATGATCGGTAAGGATCTGATGGTCTAGCCTGATTCGGTACTTGCTCCCGTACACCTCGTTCAGCGTGTTTTCAGCCTTGACGCCCGAGGTTTTTTTGTCTCCCGCGCCTGAGCGGATCTTGCATAGATCCTCGCTCTGAATCCCTTCGAGGATCCTGTTGTCTCTTTCTTCCTGCGAAAGGAAAAGGTCCTCAAAGATTTTGTAGATGCCATAGCCAACCGTGTCATGCAGGGTGGTGCCTCCAAACTTCACGTGCAGCCTGTCAACGAGAGCTCGCGTGACGTTCTGGACAAGGAAGTTGTTGGCGTGCCCTCCAGAAAGGTCGATGTTAAAGACAAGCGCTAGCGAGCCCGGCACCAGAACCTCGTTCACGTTCAGCTAGGGCACGTAAACGTACAGAGTATCGCCGGGGTTGGCTTCAGTGCGGGGAAAGGTGATCCGCTTCACCGCGCGCTCGGCCTGCATGCCTTGTAATGTTTTTTTCCTGTACGTCGCGCGAAGGTTCTCTGGAACTGACATTGTGTATAACACTCCGGCGATTATTTCTAATTTGAAAAATAATAATAGGCTTACAATATATTGCTATGGCGGAAGGCGGTAGCGACTTTGGTTACGAAGACCCGGACCTTGACAATCGGGTTGACCACGATGATTCTGATGACGGACAAGAGGTCAACAGAACCCAACCTTGTCAGCCAGGCTCGGCGTCTACTCCCTACCAACCTGGCGACCCCTACCACGGGGGCGAACAAACGGAAATGAGTACTTTTCCTCACGAGCAGTCCGGCCTTCCTGACACTTCTTATCAGGAAGAAACCCATTTGCTTGGAAGAACACCTTCAATCAGTGATCTTCAAAAAGAAAGCAATTTTCGGCAAAAACTCAAAAAAGCTGTTGATACGATTAAAGACAAATTCGACAAAGCGAATTTTGAAAAAATCAGAATCAGAAGAGGCACTGGAAAATTTGAGGGAAAAATTGTTGCCGTGGCGCAGGGGCCGAAAAATACCGAGTACAAGATTCTGAAAGAAGACGAGTCAGGCTTAATGAAAAGTTTTGTGGAAAGATTCAAAAATGAACTTGGGCCGGAGTCAAGTGGAATAATAAAAGAAGACCGAGATACAATCAGAGAACAACGCCAAAGACTGAAAGAAGCTGAAAAACAACTTCAACAGGCGGAAAAATTATCTGCGTAAAGAGAAAAAGAAAAGAGAGAAGTGGAAGTTCTGAGAAGTAAAATACAGCAAACCGACGCTAAGATTGATTCTATTCAGAATGAACAAGGTTCGAACCTTGAAAGTGAAGCAGAACTGCGTAGGCTCAAAGAACTTAAAAAGAACTATCAAACCGATCTCGAAAACAAGAAAAAAAATTGGACTCGCTTCCAAACAATAAAAAAACAGAGAAAAGGAACAAGCCAAGGTTGACAGACTCAGGGCCAGCCTCGCAGAAAAAGAAAGTGAAACAAGCGCCTTGGAAGAAAGGTACAACCAAACAAAAACGTTGGACGACCTGAAAGAGCATGAAAGCGAGCTGCAGCGCCAAAACGAGGAAGACCAGGCGATCATCCAAGATGAGAATGCCTTGCCCTCTGAAAAAGAAGCCGCAGAAGGCAGAGTGGCGGAAAGAAACGCGCGTTTGCAAACTCAGATCGCGGAAAGGGAAAGTGGGCGGCCTCTCTTGGAAAGGGTCAAAGAGATCTTCAAAAAATATGGCCTGACGTTGACCGCTATTCTTCTCGCCGCCGGGACCACAATCGGCGCTGTCATTGGGGTCCTCACCAGAGGCTTGAAAGCCACCGGCAAAGCTTTGGGAAATGGCCTCAAAGATGTTGCCGCGAAACTTGGTTCTCTGCTGCCAGGGCTGATTGGCTCGATCGTGAGTTTCCTGTTCAAAGCCGCCGGCCAAGTCGTAGGATTTCTGGCCGAGCACACCTGGCTGCTTATTCTTGCCGCGGTGGCCTTTTTGTTTGAAGAATATTTTAAGAAGCAGCGTTAACCAGCGGGGCTCTGCCCCGCGCCCCGGGGCTGTGGGGTGGAACCCCACACTTACCGCCAAGCCATGAACAGCAACGCCGATAATACAACTACACCGACAATGACAGCCGTTTTGTTAATTTCGTGTTGCGGTGTTTTATCTGGAGCCTCGGGCTCTATTTTTCCGCCGATGGCTGCTCTTGTTGAGTTTCGGACGAAGCTGATTTTCCTGATTCGGCTGTTGCGGCCTTTTGTATCGGGTTGGACGGGTGGCTGTTGGGAGGGTTAATTTTTGACGGGCCGCCTGCCATGAGTTTGAGCCCAGCTTTTTTTGTGTCTGGATTTACCTCGCTGTTCACCCCAAGTTTCATCCCGGAGACCGCCTGTTTCAGCTTGTTGTTGTAACCGATTGTGCTTGCGGTGTTGATAATCATTTGCGCGGGCATGAGCCAGGCCATGGGGGCTACAGCGAAATTGAGCCTGACCTTCGCTTGATCCACCGCGAGCTGGTACCTTTGCACGCTCTGTGCCAGGTCTGGCTGTCTGATCGCGTCTTCCATCAGCACAAGGAACTCGCTCTGGGCTTCCCTCGCCCGACCGCCCGAACCGAGAATGCTGCTGCGGACGTTGACTTGCGCGCCCAGGACACAGTAAACGAAAGCCTCGATTGACTGGTTGTTTCTCGACAAGCCCGCCTGTGGCAAACCGTTCGCAGTGTTTGGCGCGAACCAGTCCGCTTGAGCATCTGAAGCGGCCCCCGGCTGGATGTAATAGATCAAGTCCCCTTTTATAGCTTTGCCGCCTTCATCGCTGAATTTGTTCCATCCCGGGTACTTATAGTCAGTTTTCGATGGGCCCGCGCCTGTCGCGTACACGTAAACGCTTCCCAGACCGTGATTTGCCCCGTACGTGAAGCGAAAATCGCTCGAGGGGGCAATGCCGAACTCGCTGCATATCCTTTTGTACGAAGCGACGTCGTAATGATTGTTGTATTGGTTGAACGGCGGGTCTCCGGGCAAAGCGCTCATGCTCTGAATTCCTCCAAGCTGGTACAAAATGCGCCTGACCGTGAAGTACACGTGGAATTTGTAGAAAGCTCTTATCTGCGGGGGGAGATCCATCCCGCTGTCAAAGATTTCGCGAGAAACTCCGCACCCCTGTGTCGCGCAGAAAACCGCGAAGTTGAGCTGCTGCGGCCAATATTTCATGTCTGGCCCTCCTAACCAGCGTTTTGATTCGGTTCCAGACGTGTGCCTGAGTTTGGTGTTTTGAAATATTTCTCGGAATTTTGTTGTGAAATATTGGTCAGGCGTGACGTAGATTTGTATCGGGGCGTCAAATATTTTCTTCAAGCTTGGCGCTTTGCCGTCGAAAGGCACCGCAGGGATGGCCAATGAAACTTTTGAACCATTTGGCGCCAGCTGAAAAGGAAACCCTCCAATGGCCCCCGAGCGCTTGTCTTCCAAACCGAGCGCCTTTTTCATTTCCTCGCTCCAATATTTTTTGTCTGAGCCGAAGACGCTTTGAAGCGAGCCTGGTCCCTCTTTGAAAAAGATTTCTTCCGTTACGTTTTTTCCGTCGGTATTCCCCTGAGCAATGAAACGAGATCTATCGGCCTTGGGGAAATGTCCCACAAATTCTCTCCATGCGTTTGCCTTGGCAATTGAGTCTCTTATCACAAGGTTTGGATCTTTCCACACATTCGCCATATTATTATTTGAACATAATTTATTTGTTGAATATAAAAAATGGTTTTTCTCACTGTTGTCACGCAACAGAACGGAGAGACTATCTATTTTGAAGAACCGATACCGAGAGTCGTTTTCATGAAACTCATTTCGTGCAGTTTGTACAACAGCTGGGACAATTTGAAAAGAGAAGGTTCGGCCACCTTGGGAGATGATAAAGGCAAAGATACCACTTTGCCTGTTGATCAATTACTCCCAGGTCATTACAGTTTAGAAAAAATTGCTCAAGAAATAGCCAATCTGTTCGCCAAATATAGCTATAAGCTGGAAACAGCAATTAACCAACCTCTTGGCCAGCTTGTAATCATAAATTCTGGGTTAAGAACGATAGAACTTGATCGCGATTTAGCCGGTTTGCTTGGTATTGAGCGAAAGCTGAAGTTTATAACTTTCGTAAAAAGGCTTAGATCTCCAACGTCATATTTTATTCATTGCGACTTGATCGACAAAAAAAAGAATCTGTTCAATGGCAAAAGGTCAGATATCTTGGCCTCTTTTGATGTGAAAGGGAAGCCTTATGAAAAAGTAAGCTACCAGACTTCTCCGCAACAGGTTTTGCGAAACTGCTCTACAGATGAGTTCATAAATAGCATCACCATCAGCGTGAAAGATGAAAATGGCGAACTCTTTGATTTCAAGGGCTTCCCTCTTCTTTTTGAATTAGAGTTAAATTAAATTTTTATATATACGCAATGTCTTCGGCGAATCGGTTGCCACCAAGCGCGCCGCCTGCCGAGAATGAAAGAGAAATCTATCCAAGCCTTCCCGAAATGCCAAATGCCGAGAATTTCCGGCTGACCGAGATAAGCAGAATTGAAAAAGAAATATCTTCTGAGGTCGAGCATTACAGGCTTGTGTTGAAAAAATACAAAAAAGCCCGGAAAGCGCTTCACTATTCCGTGGTTGGCTTGGCGTTGTCACGGCAGCTCTGTCTTCTGGGGCTGTCGCAACATCACTCACCGGTGTTGGAATTGTTGTCGGCGCACCTGTTGCCGGGATTGCCGCTTTATCTGGCGCTGTTTCCACTGGCCTGTCCGTTGTCAACAAGAAGCTTGAACGCAAAGTCAATAAGCACTCGAGAATCCATTCTCTGGCTTTTGCGAAACATGACTCGATTAACCTCGCCGTCTCACAGGCTCTTAATGATAATCGGGTTTCTGACACGGAGTTTCAACTGATCACACGTGAAATGCAGAAATATCGCCAGCTTAAAGAGACTTTACGCTCGAACTTTGCTCGAATACAAACAAATCCGATCCAGCCAGATATCGAAAAAATAAGAAACCAGGTTCGGGACCAGGTTCGAGAAGAATATAGAAAAAAACTTGCAGATTAAACAGCAGATTTGAACTAAATTTTGGGCGAAAAAACACAAAACTCTCTCTTTGTCTTATCAAAAACAGGTGATTGTGGTGTTTGTCATGTCACAAAAATAGCCTTGAACTTTCGAGAAGGTTACTCACTGACGCAGTCAAGTGCGGAATAGGGAAAACCCCCCGATCAGCTGTTTCTTTTTATCGCTCTAGTGAAATCTCTTTGTTCTATCACGTTTCGTGCTCAATTTTTCCTCGAAAAAAAGGCGAAAAGTGCTATTTTTTTGACCAGGCCGAGAAGAAATGCCGTATTCTAACAAACTATGGACAAAAAATAGAAATCTGCCTGTAAAATTCCTCTTGGCTTCAACATTCCTGATGGCTTTGAAAATTCCTGATGGCTTCAACTGAAGCCAAGAGGAATGCAACCAGCTTTAACTGAAGCCATCAGGAATTCGCAACGGGAAGCTGTTGTCTGAAAGCCTCAAACAACCGGAAGCGAGTCATGAAAGCAATCAACAACTTCGCGTGTAATATCACGCACTTGTCTCTGCCACTCAGGCGTGAAATATTCATTCACAAGAAACGCAATCAAGTGAACACTGACAAGCATGTTTTATCATATGCAAATGAAACCGTAACTCCGTAAACAGGAGACGGTTGAAAGACTTATTAAATACGGCAAACTACACCGAGGAAGAAATCGAATTAATACTTGAGGTCTATGCAAAAACGATTGCAAATTCAAAAGATGCCTTTACTAACAAATCAAAGGAACTCTATCCTGAATTGTTTCACCGCATCCATGGCGGGAAAGTTCCAAAACACGATTACATCAAAATGTTTAGTCATCGAATTGAAGACATGCTCCTTCCAAGTCCACTATTTGACTCTTGTTTTATTAATAATATGGTTTGTGGGTCCGATAATTTTACAGCGTTTTTTAGCTCTATGTATGGTCAATGCTATACATTCAATTCTGGGCACGATGATAGCCTCGTAATTGATGCTACCGCTGCTGGTGACCTAAATGGCTTGAAGCTTTTGTTGAATGACGAGAGAAACAGTTACCTGGATAATCCGCGGATCCCCATCGTCGGCCTCAGAGTTCTCGTGCACGATCAACACACCTTTCCTTTGATGGAACAGTTTGCCTTTGCTGTCCATCCAGGGGTTCGCACTCTGTGCTCGATAAAAAGGAAAAAGGTTTGATCAAAAGTCTAGTTACATGTTGCTCGTAATTTACATTTGTATACACACAGCTTAAACCAGTGGGAGGAGTCAGTGGGGATGCGCATTGATCAATGAGAGTTCGAAGCTATTTGTTACTAACTAGGTATTCTTTGGTGTTCTAAACTTACAACAGTAAATATTTCCTGATTCTCTGTTAACCTCATTTTATTAAGAGACAGCAGGGGAAGAAAATGAGAAACTAAGAAGGTCGACCCCATCTGTGATGGCATACGTACCTATTTACAGTTGTGGCTACTCTTTGCATTATAACAGAACGTGCAGGGATAAGCTGACAACGATCGAATGCGCGCAAAGGTGACAATGGTAGAGGTGGAAGACTCTGTGGCTGCTAAAAAAATACAAAGAGCAGCCATCAGCAGCTTTTTTTTTGGCCTTGTTAGGTCTTGTTAAGCCTCATCAGCCTGGCATTGCGAAAACCTGAGTTTAGGGTTCTCTCAGAAAGAGAAACAAGTAATGTGAAAATGGTACAGTTGTGGTTTTTGGTCGAGAATGTATTCATTCACCTTACGGTTAACATTCCTATTTTCAGCCAATTTCCACAAGTGCATTTTGAACGATGAAAAGACTAACTTGACCTGGAACTAGGACTGATTATAAATGGAACTTAACGAGGTTACCCTTACTATTTCTTGTTTGGGAGCTTGCCCCCTTGCAAAAACAAATATAAAATATCACCGAGATCGTTTAGGGGACACGCTAACAAGGTGTAAATCTAAATACTTATTCTTTCCAAAACAGCACAAAGCAACCACAATTTCCCTCCACAGATAATAAATTTGAAAACACCTTACTCCACCAACTGCACCAACCGAACACTCTACATGTTGCGAGACACCGGCTACACATATTCAAAGTCAGCTTGTTTGATGCAGTGCATGAGTGAGTTTGTAGTCAAGAAATGCGGTTGTCATCCCATAGAATATGGAGGTGAGATGTTTCCGTTTTAACACTGCAGTGAAATTTCTTCAGTATATGGTGCTAAGCTCACTCTTTCTTAGGACCTGTTTACATGGAGAAAAGCTGTTCCTGGTTGGAGGGTCACCCTCCATACCGAGCACCTTAGCGATAGAGCTTTTCATATATTATTAATCAGAGTAATCACAAAGTTGGCTAATGAGCCAAGTGACCGTAGACGGAGTGTCACTCGCACTGAAGATAGGGTGATCCTGGGTGGAAGGTCACTTGCATTGAAGGTTAGGTGGGCCTGGATTTAAAATATGTTTGGCTCCCCTACCAGAGATAAAGCGAGGCACATAGACCAAACCAAACGGGAGGGCCAATTTCTGGTTCGGTCAGCCAGGACAACAGCGTTATCACCGAGGCAACTCTGACACAAATCCACCAGCTAGTTGCGAATTCTTCTTGTAGCCTCTGAGTACGTTAGTTAATAGAAACATTGCTGATGGCTCGGCGAAAGATAACTCTGGGGCAGGGAAACTCTCCCGTGAGGGACAACTCTCCACATGAACAGGTCCAAAATCCGCTACTCAAGAAAGATCCTTCTTTCCTATTGTTTATTTGGCGAGATACTATCACATTGCTTCTCTCTATTTGGGATCATAATTGTATTTTGATCAATTGTCGAAATATAGATTTGCTTCAACTAGTTAACAATTCCTAAAACCTCGCTCTTCACAACCTCTTAAAACCCTCTCTTCGAACAATCCTTTGATAAAAAAAAAAAAAAAAAAAACCGAACCAAATACAAAACAACAACAACAACAAAAAACGGGTCAGCGAAATTACACAACTTGCTGCCCGACTGACAGACTGACTGAGCAAGCGAGCGAGCGAATTTTTCTCAACCCATTTGTAATACTCCTTCTTATACTTCATTCAGTCATAAAAAACGACAGGCCTTTGGCATATTCTTTATTTTATTTAGATTGGCCAGTATTTGAGAACTGGGATATTCTCTAATAGCTTCTAATTTAGATTACAGCAATTTTCGATGTACTTGGATTTGTTTAATGACTCAAGTACTCATTGAATCTGTTATGGATGATATAGACAATAAACCGAAACGTTAACCTTTTACATTTAAATAGAGAGGAACAGGAATACAGAATGAATTCAGGACGTCTAACAGCACAAGGATTTACATTCTGTAATTACCTAAAATTTATACGAAACCTGTTCATGATGAGATTTCAATGAATGGTAAAATGTAAATAAATTTCGTATTTGTAAATTCCTTATCATTTTCCTTCACTATCGACGACTTTGTCAAGTAGTCTGGATGAACTACGATACCTCCTTGTCTTGGGCTGTATCTGCCGAGAAAAGAAAATTAAAAACAGACAAAACTGCAATATTTAGATAGAAAGCCACATCAGCCTTAACTGGTTTTCATTCGGGTCCTCTATCCTAGTCGAATAGGAATTCGGAGATGTAGGTTTTTGTGGAGGGCGGGAGGAAAACCGGAGAACCCTAAGAACCAACAACAAACTCAACCTACATATGGCACTGGGGCGGAATCGAACCCAGACAACATTAGTGGGAGGCGAGTGCTCTCACCACTGCGCCATCCCTGCTACCCACTGTCTCATGTGAAAACATAAGTTACACTTATCCTATATTTAGAATTCAAAAACTGCCTGTTTTTTTACTGAGACAGAACTGATCTGTCAGTGATAATGCACTTATCTCAGATGATACTGTTTGCCTTTCTCTCTTATGACTATGCCTATAGTCCATATAAGATCAAAACATGAAGCAAAATAAACTTGGAACTATATAAAACCTTACCATCCATTTGAAGTCGATAAAGCCTCTTTTTCAGCAGTCCCCAAAGTTTTCCCTCGCTTTCTCTTTGAAGACCATCGCCTTCTTGAAAACCTCTTCCCCAGCGAATTCCGGGAAGCTGTCCCTCAACATTTTGAGAGTACATCGAAAGAAGAACGCAAGGAATGATCAATAACAACGCTAACTTGTAAGATGACGTCATGTTTTCTACAAAAAGGAGGGGAAAAAAACTTCATTTAAACGCACGTGTTAAACCATTACACTGCTAATTAATTAAACCCTTGCTTTGGTGGCGTTTTTGGTGGCGTTTTCATATCCGTTGCCCATGTGTTTGCTAAAGCTTCCTGTTTCTGAGCAGAGAGGTGCCTTAAATTCAGAATTTAGAATCGAAGACCGATGTAACTGTGTCATACACCAGCTGATTCAATCTGAGTTTCTATTTCTTTTGTTTGCTTCCTTACGAAACCCTTCTGAAACATTGCGAGCAACAGTACTTGTAATTATGTAGTGGCTGTAATTTCCGGTACAAATTGAAAAGTTGAAGAGCTGTTGAATCAGAGTGTTTTAGTTTCGAGTCGCTGGAACCCTTTAAAAAGATCTTTTGTTGGGTGATTTTATAATACTGTTTGACAAATCTATGGAGGACGAGGAAGGTATGTTAAATTCAACATAATTATGGATATAGATGACAGTGCAGAAAATAACAGAAACGCTTTGATTCTGTAAACTTCAAAATGTAAACATCTGCGCTGAAAACGACCATTGAATACTCCTTGCGCGCATAATTTTGGCATTCCTTTTGAAGTCTGTTAAGTTTTTAGCCTCCATTTTAATGTCGTTTCTAGAGCTATAAAGCAACAAAATATAGTTTAGCTCTTTTTCATAAAATTATAGTGAATACCACAAAAACGTTTACGGCTCTGGAATCACAAAGAGACATATATAATAAGCATAGCAATTATTTCAGCTTACCGAAGGCCTCTGACTGTTATTTCTATCCCTCGTACTTTTTGCGCAATTCACGTTAACCTTGCTTTGACTTTTAAAGCTTGATCTATCATCTGGGAATGACAGCCTTTTTCAATGAAATTGGACGGGGGCGTCATTTTTAGCTATCTCTACCCTGCCTTCCTATAAATTGACAGAAAGTTAATCATACCTTACGCTTGTTCGCGTTTGACTTGTACGACTGATGCTTTACTCCGATCTAGAGTAGAAGCTTCCTGTTCTTAAACCACTTGTCAAAACCTTTACTCTTTCAATGCCTCTTTTATCTAAGACTAATACCTTAGAAGCTCTCAGTCGTTGGCGTCTTAATTAACTGCGCGAGTCACTGTTAATGACTGCGGTAATTTTGGTTATTGAATTGTTCCTTTGGCCGGCGATGTACACGGTTTTTCGTTTGTTTCTCTCTATTGAAGAGTGTAGCGCGCTAAAACTTTTAAATTTTTTCAACCTTTAAGCTCCAGACTTCACATGTTGGCTTCAGATCAAATCGCGGTCAATGGTCGACGTCAGTTTTCAGCTGGCGTTTTCGCCTTATTGCAAATATAATCAAGGGTTTTCTGATTTCTTTTTGATTTAGAAAACAATAAACTTCGGAAACATGTTTGGTCGGAAATATTTCATCAATAACACAACCCACATATAAGGCAAAGATAAAATGAATGGTAAAGGCTTAGCACTTTAATTTCTTCGCCTCTGAAATGGAGCCAACATTGTTTTCATGGATAGCCAAATTAGAACTTAATTCTTCGACTTTCCTCTCTTTGTTCGACTTTTCGAACGCTCCAATTAACATCATTTGTAATGTGAATTTTCCAAAAGTATCGCCGACACTCTTTAAAGAAGCCATAAAGTGGTCAATAAACAGTGTTAAACCTGCGTTAGTAGCAATGATGAACTTTTAAATTGCTAGGAAGCGAGGTGTCGTTGTAAGTTTGCTTTTGCTAATGTGGTGGTCAACATCGTTTCCGTCATTGCAATTCGCTTCCATTTCGTTTTAGAGCTTGTCGTCAATTACACTCCGGGCGGATTGTCAAATCTGTTTGATAACAAGAGACGATAATAATGGTGTCTTGTTTATAGCAAAGATGACTGGACTGAAGCAGAGGAAATCCCTTCAACAAGTACAACATCGTACATGTTTGCACGGTTTACAGTAAACTCTTTAGACACACATACATACACATAAAAAGCAGAAAATAAAAAAGACAGAATAAAGAGGAAAAAAAAAAGAAAGAAAATGAATCGAAGAGCCTATGCAATTATTAAGTAATTCACGGTAAAGGCATATTACCCTTCAAGTTTATAAATTTTATCTGAAGTGACATTATCGAGAACCGCACTTAGTATTTCGGTTTTTCCATCAAATGTACCGCTTATGTTAGCATATGACTTCAATTGCTTGAACTGCATTTGATCGATGTGGTTTTATTAATGTTAACTCTAAAAACGATTGCAGCCAAGGAGAAAGGCTTTGTAAAATTAGAGCTTTGAAGTAAACTTAGCTTAATTCAGATGTGCACTCCGAGGAATAAAAAAATGACGACGTGAACTTACAAGGGAATAAATCGCGGGGAAGGTAAATATCTTGTTCTTTCCTCTGGCACGGAGGCAAATAATTGTTTTTATGTAAACCATATCTGACAACGAACAGCGACAACGTTATCAGATAAAAAGTGGATATTTCCGCTGCCAACTACAACGCCTAAAACAGATAGGTTTGTAATATTTACAAAACAGGCAACATGACAGGATATTTACCGTCTCAGTCAACCAATAAGAGTGCGAGGAAAATGTTATTCACTTGGCGTTAAGTTTTGAAAAAACCATTATGCTGCTTCTCAATAACATAGGGAACTTAAGCAAACCTCGACGGAAACGAAAACGTCAGCGAAAAAAAAAGTTAATGAGCAGGACAATGGCTGTGCACATGCGTTATAAATCTTGGTACATTTCGTAGCTGTCCTCTGGAAAATAACAACGTCAAATGACGGACCCGATTTTTTTTCAGTCGAAAGACCAAACAATTTGGATCAGTAGCTTTGATAAGCGCAAATCGCGCCTTGGGGTTAACGAAAGCACTACTTTCTAATTCAGATACGATGTTTTCTGTCTAGATGTTTTTTGTCCAGGTTCCAGACCTCCACTGATGCAGTATAAATAGCTTTTCACTAAATTTTAACGGTTATATTTTTGAAAATGTATGTTGACTAGCATACGAAACGTCAAGTTCATAAAATGCATGTTTTTAAAATGTTTATCACCGCTGATTGTTTTATATTTTTAATCAAGCTACGATGGCCGAAGACCAAGAGTTTATACGAAAGCACTACTCTTTACCAATTGATTACAAAACGCATCATATAATTTGAACACAATTTCCTTTAATGCGCCTTTTACCTTTTGTGATTTTGGCGTTTTGTACTTATTTCGCGTTGTTAATAATCAAAACTGAGCCATGTCGGACATTTTTCGGAACCGATCTCACAGTGTGTTTTTTTGAAAGTGAAGAATGATCGTCGCAGTTAATTTTCCAATTTAAGCAACTGGAAAGAAGAAGCCTGAAAAAAAAAAAAAAAAATCAGGGCTTCAACGGGATTCGAACCCGTGACCTCCGCGATACCGGTGCGATGCTCTACCAACTGAGCTACGAAGCCACACATTGGGAGCTAGGTCAATTAATTGAGTTCATATCTTCCCGATATGAACTCAATTAATTGACCTCGCTCCCAATGTGTGGCTTCGTAGCTCAGTTGGTAGAGCATCGCACCGGTATCACGGAGGTCACGGGTTCGAATCCCGTTGAAGCCCTGATTTTTTTTTTTTTTTTTTTTCAGGCTTCTTCTTTCCAGTTGCTTAAATTGGAAAATTAACTGCGACGATCATTCTTCACTTTCACCTATAACCGCAGTTCATATATATGAAATATTTCATATAAACTTTACATCAGTGTGTTTTTTTATTAACGCACAGTGATTTGCAGCGGATTCTCAGTCAGTCATTACCAATTCCGTCATCTATGTAACTGCTAAAAGAAATCGAAGTTAAAAATTCCTTACTTCAATGTCGGAAGCACAATCAGTGTTTGGTTACTGAAGTTACATAAAAAATTGATTACCTAGTAAATTCAATTGGTGGCGTGAACTGTTTAATATGTTTTGAGGTCATTTTCAACTTTCAACGTTCCGGAGAGATGTAAATTATTGGAGTCCAATATAAGGATAGAGTTGATTGGGCTGGAATCCATTTCATCCCCATGAAGCGTTAGATGTGTAGGCTGAGTAGTAGCAGACAGCATGTTTTATTATTTTTCAACTATTTGACAGATAACAAGGATTGTTTACCGATATGTCGAGTTAAAACTGATTTACAGAAAACGAAGGAAAAGTTGAAGCTCACTGCGAAATGGGTGGCTAAAATAATCGAAAAACAGTGTAGTATTGCAAAAAAGGGAAACGAAAAGGAGAAAAGTGAATACAGCCGTACAAATATGGTGTCTTGTTATCATATCCCTTCTCCAATTTCCATTTTCTTGGCGTCATAACCCTCCATCATACCAAATATCCCGAGGTAAAGTCAAAAAGATATTGGAAAAGGGGAGGCACAAGACTAAGAAGTGACGTTGCACTCCAGCACAAGATTATAATAAAAAAATTAAGACAAACAAGTGTTTCAACCTAGCTGATCAGCAGAATAAGCAATTTATTTGGTCTTTGATTTTATTACAGTCATACACATGATGTACGCAAATATTCTACACAATATCTCTCTCCTTTTGAACTAAAATACACGCCTCAGCGATGTCTCAATTGTAGACATATTCTGGAACATCTCTGCGCCTCTCTTGGCCTGGTAAAATAAATGAAGTCATAATTCAGTCAAAAAGAACCGATTTTACGTTCAATGCTTTTTGTACTAAAATAGCCTTCTAAACTATTAAGCCATGTCATTTTACTCCCTGTAACGTCTGATGAGCTTCTAAGGAATTCACACGTGCCTTTAAAAGAACTGTAAGCCTCATCATAATTGTTGAAACACTTCAGTTTTCACACATTTTGCCCCTCCCCACCCCTGTGCAGTGTTGACAAAATAATTTGACCTTTGAAGGGACGTATAAATGTGTTTTGGCATTTTCAAAGATTGAAAGAGGAAAGGGGACTTTGACAAGTTTTTTTACTAGTTGATGTGATCGAAATTTGAAGCATTTGTATAAGTTTCAACTAAATATGACGAGGCATGTAGTTTCTCCCTGACTGAAGGGAAGTATTAGATCAGGCTGCGATTTCAAAACAAAGCTACAAAAATGCGGGGCCCATCAAACAATTGGATTTGTGCATTAGTGTGAATCAACATTTCGGTTAGGCATTGCTATGTACTTACCTAAGAGCTAAGGAAGCTGATGCAAAACAGTTACAATATTAAAAAAAAATAAATCCCACTTTGCGTTAGCTCAGCCAATAACAGCAGCGTACAAATATGTAACGGACTTCTGGGTAAAACGAGTACTAAGCTATTTTTTAACAAATGGGGCAAAGGAAACGCAAGTACATAACAAAGTAGAAAACCGCTTTTGGAACTTCGGATTGGGGGTGGAAGTCTATGGGGCTCATCTAAAGATTACTATAAATTTCTTATTTCAAATCTTTATTTTAGTTTGAATTTTCCTTGTATATTTCAAATTTATTTTTTAAATCAAATTCGCTAATCCTCATCTCTTTCTCTTCTTCACAAACAAGTTAAAAGTAGTTCGTATAGTGTGGTTGTCCGGGTGAGGGTAGTTCTGAAAAGAACTGTTGTTGGTGACCGACGTTTCGACAACCTGAGCGGAAGTCATCTTCAGAGTCAAGTGAATGTTTGTCAGTCGATGATGTTGTAAGTCTGGTCCGTTGAACGTGATTGGTCAGTTTAGCCATGCTGGTATTGGCTGAAGGACTCGTGTTAAGTTTGTCATCAGTCATTGGTCGGTTTCGATCCGTCTATTGTTAGTCAAACTGGTCGGTTTTTGGTCCGTGTATTGTTAGTCAAATTAAGTCAGTCTGTCAGAAGTCCGTTTGTCGGTTTCGTTTCCGTCATGTAAGGCGACGTAAGGTTTGTAAGGCGATGGTAGTTGTTGACATCTGTTGGCGTTTGTTCTAGGTTAGTGTACCAGCTTTCCAGAGTCCAGAGGTTAAGCACTGAGCAGAGTCCCAGTCAATGTTGTGGTTTGTCAGTTGATGATATACAGCAATGTGATTGTTGGCATCACCATTTCTCGTCGCTCGTTTGTGTTCAGTCAGTCTCGTGTTAAGGTTTCTGCCAGTCTCACCATTGTTGGAAGCCTGGCAGTCGGACCATTTGATCTTGTAAACGGCTCCCTGTCTGTTGTTAGGTTCGTCGTCGTCTTTCACGTTGGTCAGTAAGTGCCGTAACGTAGTTGTAGGTTTGTGGCCTACAAGGATGTTGTACATGTAGGGCTGCAGGATCCGTGAGAAGGTCTCAGAAGTGCCCTTAATGTAAGGTATAGTCACTGTAGTAACAGGTGTTGGGTTCCTGTTCGTTGCATCAGCTTCAGTAGTTCGGTAAATGTTTCGTCTAATAAAGTTAGCGTTGTAGTTGTTTTTCTGAAAAACAAGTTCAAGGTATCTGTTTTCGTCACGTAAGCTGTCCGGTGTGTCACAAACTAGTTACACTCGTCTCCTCGAAGCCTTTATAACCGTGGCTTTGTGTGAGGTCGGGTTGTAATATGATTCGTCAAGTTAACTGTCGGTACGCGTCGGTTTTCTGTACACTGTCGTTCGCAGTTCGTTGTTGTCGCGGCTTACCAAACAGTCTAGAAAAGGAAGTTTTCCATTTTCTTCGATCTCTTTAGTAAACTGGATGTAGGCAGTTTACTATGAAACATGCTAAAGATCATAACCGCCTCAAGATAAATAACATTTATAAACGACAGTGGGACCATTTTCTTCATCACATCACCTGTATTTTTTTAAATGGTATGAAATTTCAAGAAATAATTAGAGAATAGTACTTAAACATATGGAAAACAAAGTAATTCCTTTTTTCCTTTCTCCAAATATTGATATCATCAGTTCGCAGTTATTCATGTGGAACTCTCCCGATCACAATTTTGATTTGCTGATAATCTGATTAAATTAATCCTATGTTCCGCTAAGGCTCGTGTCATTAGAGAAAGGCAGCCCGAAGGCGTAGGGATCAAAGTGGGTCGAGCTCAATAAGATATTCAAATTAAAATGTATCACTTATTTATGTCAAAGAGTTACCGACACTCTGTTATCTGCTATGGCTATCGCCGTTCGATTGATTGCAGCCGAAAATAGATAACAGTAAAAAAATAAGCGATTGTGATTTTAAAAAAAAAAAAAAAAGACGCAAATAAACAGAAAGCTAGTGATCTATCCATCGAAGAAATAACTACACCATGTAAGCATATGCTAAGTGTTTAAGATGACCATAATGCATACAGGCATACCGTAATATTCTCGTTTGTTTTCCTGTTGTCTCCGCCAGTTTCGTACGTTTTCTGGCGCATACTCCTCCGATAGACCGCTGTCCCTCTTGCCCCATCGCAGTGCATCCTGTTGGCTCACAGCTGGTTGGACAAGGAGCAGTAATACTGCGCATGTCAGGAGAACGATAGTTGTTTGCGCCTTGGAAACCATCTGCCGGATTAAAATTGTTGTAACAATAAAAAAATGTTAACTTCACGGAACCCTGCTGAATTAGAGATCTTAGTTAGGTTAAAGTATTTTACGGGCAAAGGTAGTTTATCAGAACAGCCCTTAACTTCCCCGAATGTAGGTCTCGCCCATCGAAGGTGACAACGCCCCACCCCGGAATTTTGGTCCGATCTTGGCACCGCGAGAATGAAAGTTTGCACAAGAACCAAACATAACTCTCATAACTCTTTTGACAAGAGGGTGCACTAAAGGAAGCTTTATCCAAAAAAACCCTCCTACTTTTTAAATAGTCTTTTCCAGCGTGGGTACTTTTTGTATTCGTTTGAAAGTTTAGCTCTACCAGCTATAAACTGAAAGTCCTCATTCAGTACAACAATGTTGTGTTTGCAGGTGATAAACAAATGAGCCTGTCCTGCCTCTTAAGCTAAAATATCTCTGCTACTCAGTGGTACTTTATTTTAGAAACAGGAACACAAAGCAGGCGCGGAGACTGCTAGTAATGTTCGTGAGTGTATTTTGAATCTTGCAATATCTCCCCTTTAGCCGATTAAGTGGTGTAGTGTCTTAATTATTCAAAGCAACCCGCTTGACGGAAAATAAAGCAGAAAAGAACTATGAGAAAGCAGTGTTATTAATATTTTTCTAAGAGATCGATGTAGTGAAAATAAGTTTTATATCTTACTTTGTTCAAACAAAACAACACTTAAAGAAAAGGCAAGCGCTTAAGCTAACTAATGGATGACTTGAACGAGTTATAAACAATCCTACTTTACGGTCAGTTCGAGTTCACTGGTGAATCAACAATAGTTCTGTCTTTGCATTGTCACGACGATTATACATCATTTCTGTAATTCTGTTCACGTTTATTTTCATTTAACCATTCACTACGACCGTGAACTGTTTAGTCAGAATGAAACGACAAATATTTGTTTTCAAATTCGTGACGACGTACATGAACGAAGCCAGTAGTTTGGAACAAACTCGCAACAAAAAACGTTATTTACCAAAAATTAAAAAAATATATGATGTTCCGTGTTCTCTAAAAACAATAATAAAGCACATTCAGCTCCAGTAGCGAGTATAAATCAGCTATATTGTTAAAAGAAAGATAAACACAGCCTGCTATCTCTTTGTAGCAATAAACGGAACTTACAGATTTTAAGGCCTCCAATAGAAGGCGGAGAACAAATCGAACATTTTAACTGTGGTCTTCAAATGCTATCATAAAAAAAATCATGCTAAAATCTATTTTGTACCAATGAGCTACGTTTAAGAAATTTAGCTGAGAAAGAACTTTTTCCTTCGTGAACTTTTAGCTGTAAGTAGAACCAAAACATAGGCGGACCTACCTTAACGTTTGCGATAGAACGTTTCAGAACCTCTGAGTCGTATGAAAGAGATGTAAACACTATCAACATTATATATATTTGCTTTCTGTAAACTAATTTAGCGTAGGTAGAACACCTTTCAGTTTAAGAAAGACGCCTTAAGATAATGTGATTATACGAAAACAAAATGCTTGTCGAGTCGGAAACTACACGCTAATTTGCGGTTTCATTCCATGTTTCCGTCTCGACAGCATATGGCGATTCACATTCAAGCAGCATCTCATTGTTTTAATGAAAGCTAGAATGACTCCAATATTCCTGATCAGCGTGCGCCATTGCATGTGAATCAGGTAAAAAAGAACTTTTCACATGTTTAGAAGATTGTTTTAGGTCGAAGTTTCCGGTAGACATATCGGAGTCGTTAATTAAAACCCTTCTAGCTTCTTTTCAAGGGTTTTGGATAAGGACGATTGGAAAGTTCTTAATTTTAGCAATAAAGCTGGTGAAAATTTGAAGTTTTTCCCAACGCTTCTTACACTTTTTTCATTTTTTATTTTTTTGGATTTGCACAATTTGAAAATAAAACATTGCCACAGAAAATAATTTCTCCAGTTAAGTTGTAATGGGATTTGAAAGCAATTTTAAGTTATTTCCTCCTGGGCAAAGAAAAATATCCATAAAGTGTGATTAATGACGGCTCTTTAATCTTTCATGATAATTGGTTCGCACACAATTACTAATATCCGTTCGAAAACAATTATTCCTTTCAGAAATCTGTCTGTGGAATATATATATCGAGCTAGCTCTAAGCATGCAGTTTTGCTGAAAAATTCAATTAGAAACACAACGCGGTCAGTTAGAGAGAATAAAAGGAGATGAGTTGTTATCCCATGCGAGTCGGGTGATACTAGTGAAGCAGATATCCTTGTGGCAGTCGGTCAAATCGGAGGAATGGTAGTAGTTATTTCGGAATAATCAAAAGAATATCCGTAGACTCGACTAATAGAGCGGTCTCGACTGAAGAACATTGCTGGCAGATCGCACATAGTTAATTTAATCTAGGATCATAACATTTGTATGGATTTGTGGGTTTTTTGATATTATCTTAATTATTATTTTCGGTATTAATGTAAATGATGTCGCACATTATAAAAAAAGCTAGAAACAAAGAAAACCCTAACAACCTTGACATTTCTATAAAATGTTTTTTTTCTTAATAACTTAGAAAAACAGTTAAGCAGTCTGGCGCGCCCCTCATCAGCCCCAATGTAAATTGGTTTTAGTTATGGAGGCTTGAAAACTTGGTTTGTAGATAATCTCGTTTCCCTTAGGTTATCTTACTTCATGCTTTGAAAAGGTTGTCCTTATGGCCATTCTACATCTTAGGCTTATCTTATTTGTTATTTTAATATATTTTTTAAAGAGGTGACATACAATTATTATGGGTGATCTGAACCAGGATATTGAATCTATTTTTGTTGCTTGCTTTTCAAATAAAACCAAAAAAAAAGGAAAAATTCTGAGAAAACGCTGATTCAGAGTATTACGACAAAAAAAATAATAATAATAAAAATAAAAGCATTTACGCAATCGAGCGCTAAAACAGAGGAAAACGAAAAGTATGGAAAACATAAAATATTGTAATGCAAGGTTTTGCCATCAAATGTATATACATGTAAGAAGGGATATTTTCAGAAAATGGAAAGCAAAGGATAAAATACAGCTACAATTGAGTTATATATTTAATATTTACTCTGAAGCATGAAATCTCTTGACTAGTATTCACTACTAGGGTAAATTGATAACTCTGGAAGGCGGAGAATTTGCTTGTGGAATCCAGGGTTCACTGAGCTACGCTTTTCTCCTTTTCGCCATGAAGTTCTTCATAATGCTGTTGAAGTTGTGGTTTCGATGAAGTATAAAATGATTAACTAGCACTGTTAATTCGGAATTAAGGCACGACTTTTGAAAATGAATGGCATTTCATTCTTGTTCAAGCATCGTTTTCAGAAGTTTCGGACTAATTTATTGTATATTCCACATTCAGTTTAGAAATATCAATACAAAAACGTTTTATTAATTGAAATTTAATAGAAACACACTTTTCTCAGAGACTGCCGTAATTCGTGTAATATTATCTCAAAATTCCAGATGCAAATTTCAATTAAGTACAATTAACGCAGATGCTTTTTGTATAATATTTATTAATACAAAAACAGGTGACTAATTAAGATACAAAAAACTGAGGGAAACAGCAAAACCTACCCAGTCCTAATTAGTGTCTAATTTCTCCTTAAAACAACACAGAAGGGAGGGATGTGGTTTTGATATTAGCGACCTTAAGCAAACCACGACGGCAACGGCAACGAGAACGCCACCAAACAAAAGGTTTAATGAGCAGAAAAATGGCTGTGCACGTGCGTTAAAAGTCTTTTGTACATTTCTTAGCCGTCCCTTGCACAGCAATAACGTGAAATGACTAATTTCTGCATATTTTGTAGAACGCAAACAAAGGCGTCTAATTTTTTGTATTTTCATTTGGAATTGAACGCTGGCGTTACACATATTTAGCTTGAGCAAGTTCTGAGTCCATGAGACGCACTGAACAAATATCTAGACATTTGCGAAATTAGAAGGTAAAATATAAATCCATTTCTTACTTAGGCGTTGTCCACGGGGCTCGGTCTTCATTGCTTAATTAAGTTCTGTACTATTGTACCAAAAACGTTTTTCTAGTTGGTACTGAATTTATGTAAGTCACCCACTGCACACGCATCTTGAAAAACTTAGCCAAACGTTTTCAAGTTTGTCGTTCATACTGTCGTCTACTTTTCATCTTTAGCTTTTGTCTAGTTTAGTAGGCCATTATTTAATTTTTTATTTTATTTTAAAGTAATTTCACCTCCTTGCAAAAATATGAATTTGTATATCGCGACAACGCTCCTGCAAGAAGCACATTTTTCAAGTAAGTTATAACCACGAATAGTGCATATTACTCGTACTTAATACAATAAAATAAAATCCAAACCCATAATGCTGTGCGGGAAAAAAAATGACTGCCATTATAATGCTGGTTTTAGCGAAGCAAATTGTTAGGTCTCTAACATGCGTGCCGTCACAGCTTTTTTCTCTTATGCTTATTCACTTTATTTTTAAATTGAAATAATGATCGATGTATTTCAAGGTCGTTTATAAGCATTTTAATGTAGTTAGTTTAAGGTGCTTTTAATGTATCAAGTAAAACCTTATTATCAAATTTCAGCCATTCTTCTGTGGAACCCTTCATTTTAAAGACACTATTTGTAATGGAAATGCGATTCAGATAACACCAGGCTCCGCGTGCAAAACATTTAGCTTTTGTTAACGGTATTTGTTTAGATTACAATCCTCTTACTAGACTTAGTGCGTTTTCTATATCATACTAGTTTGGTGTATTAGAATTCCACATGCCCTTGATGAGATCCGTTAAAAGTGGTAAAAGTTTCGAGGGTTAGAATTTGAAAATTTCACCCGAAGCAGGATAACAGTATCAATATGCCACTTGGGCTAAGATTTATATCAAGGAAGCTTATAATTTGACCTCCACAGCCTCGAAAGAAAATGTCACCATGGGGTTCTAAGTAAACAGAGCATCATTAATGGCTTCCCGCTGATTGATGGCTCACTAGATACCCAATTGCTACTCAAACGTAAATATCCTCCGGTTTCATTAGAAGGAGGGCGGGAAAGGATGCAGATCAGAAAGTAGTGTTGGATAGAAGGAGGAGTAAAGCCAGCGGTTTTTTGACAAAACAAATGTGGCGGGTTTGTTTCAATAAGGAAAGTTCTTTTCTAAGGTGCGACTGTTACAAAACCTCGTCTTTACAGCGGGAAATGCCCCCAATATACCAGAGGGTGGACTGGCGAATACAAATCAATTTTGTTGAAATGAAATATTGTTTAAAGTGTCTTATGGCCTCATGTTTTAACTGGCCATTGAGGAATTATTGTATGGCAACAAAAACTCTATACCTGATTTCCATAATTGCAAGATTATTTTCTATTTTCGTTCCTACATTTCTTAATTAACAATAGGGAAATCCAAAGCCTTTTCGGTATGGCCGAGGTCATAAAAATCGACATATTGGTTTTATGAACAACAAACATAAGGGTTGGTTTCTACTATGACACAAGTATAAGCCTGGGCGGTACAGTATACCCAGACGCACTGAGGTGCTATGAGGCGGATCCTTTTGTTAGGAAAGTTTTCTAGCAAAAAGCGAAATCATGAAGATCTTAGTGCGTCTGCGTGTTGCTTATGCTTATGTGCTAATGAAACCAGCCTCAGTCCGTGGTGAGATCTGTTGTGAGGATGTGAAAACATAGCAAATTACAATTATTTGGAGAAAGGATAAAAAAAAAAAAAAAACTCTCGTAAGGAGTCCATTACTTGGAGTAAGCCTTCATGCAGTATGCAGCGTTTTCAGAGAGTAGATTATTTTTGGAATTACTCCTTTGCTTTTTCAATACGAACAAGCTTTTTTAAACTCCTAATCAAATTTTTCAATTTTTCAAAAACCAAAATCTCCAAATTCGAATTCCAACCAGGATAATGGCTTCCTCTCTAAATATTGTAATTTATGTTAAGTTTTTTATTATTATTATTTTCTCTGTATCTTTATCCTGAGCTACAATACACGCATAAATTTGTCTTATTTAAACGCTCTTAAGCCCTTAAAGTTTTGATATCTAAAACGTAAAATTAGAAAGTACTGTAAAATATATTTCTAATTTCAATTTCAATAATTAAAACAGGTGAAAGCTAGGAAGTAAGAATGTAAAGTTTTCTTGATTATTTAGTGTTATATTGATTTACTACTTTTCTAAAACTGACATAAACTGTTTTGTGTACTGAAACAAAACTATGCGAAAAACAAACCAATATTGTCATTACTTTCTTCATATGTCAAAGGTTATGATCAAGAAAGTAAAAGGTACTAAATGTTGAGGGTGGTGCTAATTTCTTGTCGATAGGTTAATTATTACGAAAAAATAACAAAGTTCTTCTCGCATCATATTATGGTCATGAACTAAAGGAATAATAAATGTAATTAAAGAAAATCAATGAATTCGGCTAAGAAGAGACGTAAGCAAATACCGTATTCAAGTTTCGTGCCCTGCGTCCAATATTTTTGATGTTGTCAAGGCGTTCAAAGTTTAAACTACAGCTCGTCTATCTTGAATTTCAGATATGTTCGAGTTAGAACGCACCTTGTTATATAGGACACAAATTAACACAGCAGATTGCTGCCCCTGGCAATAAATTTGCATAACACGCCTGTACAAAATAGAAATTTATGCGAAGTAGAGTGCATGATCAGTGATCTTGATCAGTAGAAAGATTAGATATCAGAGCACTTCAAATGCCTTTGTGCATGAGAGACAGGAAAGCTTGGGGCTGTTTTGTATTTGCTAAAAGGTGCTTAAAAACGGGAATTATCTGACTCATTTACATGTATGTAAACATGAGAGCGTTCAAAATCCACTGCAAGAAATGATTGCTGCAGAAATGCCCCTTTGACATTCGATGTGGTTCATATCAGAGCTGGATTATAGTTGAAGGAAACAGTATACATGCAGGCTTGTTTGATATTTCTTGATTAATCTGAAAATGAATCTGGATGATTCATTAATTAACATCTTGATGTTAGTGGTATACCATCGAAGTTACCCGTTGAATTTCTACTGAACATCCCTGAGTAACACACATTAGCATCTAGATTTGAACAGTACATGAATTGTTCATCTACAACTGGAAAAATAATAACTCCCTTCCTTGGCTTAAATAGCTCCAAGGCAAATCGACAGTTCAAACAAATTAATTTGTATTTTCTATCCACACTTATCGGGTTGTCAGATTGGACTAATTATGAAAAACATAACCTCTTATAATGGAGAGGGAAACTATATCTCGCAGATGACCGTATTCAATAATGACTACCTTGGAGTTATTTATATATATAAAAATATGAGTGAATAACGCGCGGAATGATGGAAAACCGCACAGATCTTAACCTTGGCGAGATTGTTTTTATACTAATCATCTATTATATCCTAGATTCCTTCATTGAATGGTTACGATATTTATTTTTGATGGCACAACATTGAAAACCAGCAATAATTTTGTCAGGTTTTTCAAGAGATCTAACGTGATGACACATACAAACAAGCATGCGGGCAAATGAACTGGGAATCTCGCGGAAGTGTACCGTTACCTTTTTCAAAGACGAGTTTCATTCGACTTTTTGAAGTTGCTTCGTTATTTTGTGAAGGATTATATATACCAACCGCTACCATTGTTATCGTTTTTATTAATTTAGGTGTCGTACCAGCATTCTTGGGCTAAAGCTGATGCACCAAAAGCAACCGCATGAACTAAATCTGCACACGGTGACGCATATTGTCCCGATCTTTATCGCTGTATGATCATTCTTCCTTTATTTCTACAATCTTCATTTCTTGGTGTTAGGTCACGGAAGTCAGTTCTAATGAATTATTAACCAAAGATGAAGAGGCAGTCGGCCTGACACCTAAAGCACGATATGCAGTGTTGAAAGGAAAGGTGCCAGATTTCCTGCATTACAAAACAGAAATACCCACGATGAAAAACTCTTGAGGCATTACAATATCAAACAGTTCTTTGGCCTCGAACAAAAACGATAGTAGTTTCATTGATCGTTAACGTAGACTCAGTGAAATAGGGAAACAACTGAAAAGTTCCAGCCATTGCTAACAAAAAATTGGAATATGCTTTTAAAATGCGAAACTTAAGTGAAGATGTTTTCACAACATGGATGGTACTAAGGTTATTTAAGGTTAATGACCATCTTACAGCTTTGAATCCGTAGGCATGAGGTGTTATAGAGATGTTATGCTTTATTTCGTCGAACACTTCCTACATGAAAAATTAATTACAAATGGAAGATTAAAATGTTTTCAAGCCGCAGGATATAACGAGAAACGCCCTTGTCATGCACTTATTTCAAGGGTTAGCACATAACAGTCTGCTGAAAATGTGTTTTTTAATTATTTACAAAAGACAATTTAACCACAAAGTAAATAGATTTTCCTTTTCATTATTACTTCAGTTTGTAGTTAGGGGGAACGGACAAACTCAATGAAAATTTTTCATTTCGTTTTTCTTGATCAGATTAAAACTAGCCTTCACAGACGTAAACTGAAAATAGAGATATTACTAGTAATTTAGAGTTGCTACTGTCTTGGTTTATTCAATTCTTCAAGTTGAATAGTTATGGAAAATTCTTTACCTTTGAAAATTAAAGCGTCTTTAAGAAAGTAAGTCCCTCTACCCCACAGGGTGGGAAACACTCCCGTGTAGTGAATGCAGTTGGATTTTGTGTGTAATGACTTTCTTATAAGCCGGGATGATGAAAAGAAAATTCATAACTTTATTTTTATAAGCTTTTATTAAAACCTGGTTCTTGGAAATGGTTGTACGCCTAAACACATTAAAAGGAAAATACAAAATTGCCAACCAAAAAGAATATGATAATTCTGTAGTCGTATAGATTTCAGTGATATTATGTCTGTGTGGGGGGTGGGGGGGGGATGGGGGGGGATGGGGGGTCATAGAACAGCTGAATAATCACGTTAAAACTCTCAAAGAATACGTCAGTGCAAAGCACGCAAACGTGATAACAGTCGACAAGGTGCTGCAAAACCAGGCTTTGAGGAAAAACGAATTGAGGAAAAGAAAAAAACATAAGCAAAAGGTACGTCTTGCATTCTTCCTTGTAGTACATCAGCTACAACATCTACAGATTCAGCTCTAGCAACGCTCGCACCAAATGTGACATGAGCGATAAGACTATAAAATAAAAGTATATATATATTATTTTTTTGTTTCCTTTAGCTAATACATTTTCAGTTCCATCACTGTTAAAAAAAGGTAAAATCCAAAAGATGAATTCGAACTGGCACTTAAAAGTTCACGAGACTTAAAAACTGAAAGCGGAAAATACAATTCCTGTTGAGACGCGCGCAAACAAGCCCACTAAAGCCCGCACATTCCCTGCTTCCGTTTACATACATAAGTACTTTTTATGTCCTGTTTACCAAAAATGCTCCCTGTACATAAAATCTATTTTTCAATTCGGTTAAATATTTTCTTTTCTTTACGTGAAAAATTTTGTAGATCGCGTTCGTCGTATACATTGAACTCAATTCAGTTCTGAGTTTGAGTATCTCGATAGGAATTGAAAATTATCTTTCTCCTTTATATTGTTCGGCCAAAAACTTTCAGTGCTAAAATCTATGATTTGTCTACCATTTCTTGATAGTAAATATTTTATGTGTTTCACTGATATATACGTTGGTTTGTTATCATCAATTTTTGGGAATGTGATCAGTACTGGTATTATTGCATGCTGATAATGATATGCACACACAATATATGTAATACATTTATTTCTCAGACGGGCTGTCAATATCCGCAAAGATTACAATCTTACCTTTCCATGCATAGACCTCTCAAAGTAAGAATTTAAATTTCTTGAGGAGACTACGAATCACTCAAAATTAAAATTTAAAGTAGATCTATCATTGAGTTAACAGTACTTTCCACCTTTGTTTCCGAAGATACAAATTGGTCTTTGGAAGATAGTCATTCAGGTTTTTATTTTCATTAGCTTTCGCTAACTTGGTGCTGAAAGCTTTTTTTGTTCCCGATCCAACAGTGTTTGCATACATTTATTTAAACCATTTTAAGACATCTTGGGAGGTCGGCAAAAGTTCAAAGATTTTAGAAGCAATTAATTAATAGCTCTCGAAAAGAAAGAAGTTATACTGTTGACAAGAAAGGTTGTAAAAGGATTCTGCTCTTCGATTAATTGGACGCGAAGAAAATTAGGGCTTGTTCATGTACCTCTCTACTGTGAATAAAATCATTTAGCCCATTAAGAGCAGTAAATAATAAAGAAGATTTAAATTACACTCTTCCTCTTTTCAGTGCCCGAAGGTTCCATTGTTGAATAAAAATAAGAACTTAATTCACCATTTAATGCAATATCTTCCTTTCCAGTTGAAAGCTGTAGACAAGGTTGAGTCGAAAAAATGCATGAAAAAACTTGAATCTTGTTTGGTACGAATTGAAATTCAAAAGAAGATAAAGTCGGTGACAGAATCGGTTCTATAAAAGGACATCAACAGTTTATTTCCCTCGAAACCGTGAATCAAATTATTCTTCAACAAAGGAAACAAAAAGTTGTTTGCAAAGATTCAATTTAGCAATTATCTTTGTATGAACAAATCTTCACTTGACGTACACGCACTAAGCTGATACTTCCTCGGTAAGAAAATTGACGTTATTTGAGAAATCTGTCTCATGACAGTTTTGACGCCTGCGTGGTGAGTTCGTTAAATCTAACCGCATAAGCTGAGTGAGCTAAATTCATTTTTGGTTCTCTAAATTGGCGTATTGCCGACACAAGACTAAAAGCATTTTTCTGAATCCGATAGGAGCACACCTGACCTTTTCTGTGTGACAGCCGGTGGATTTCGCCCCTTAAGTCGTGTCAAATTTTCTTTTTCCTATTGTTCTTAATGCGGAAGTTAGTAAGATAAATTAGGCAGCCATCATTTAGTGCTAATTTCAAGTATTTAATCTGTTTAATCTGTGTAAACGAGCCACATTACCCAGAGCATTGGCAATATAAGCTAGTGAATAGGATTGCCAGTTGCATTCCCTTCTACGACATTTAACGGAAGAACATCGCTAACAAACCTGTTTCCCGGTAAGGATTGATGGATTTGACATTTTGCTAGCGACTCTAGTGGATACGAATCTTTGAAATGTTCTACATTTCCTGTATAGCTCTGGTTTCGTTGTGATTTGATATTTTGGAAAACGGCCAACTGAATTAACTTCAAGTCGAATTCATTTTCGTTCTTGAGCGTTTAAACTTTCGCGCTTCAGGAAGACATTTTCTTAAAACTTTGATTGACTTTTTGAAAACTGAATTGTGCCCGCGTTCTCAGGTTACAACGAAAGATCACGATGTTACTTATGACGAAGGTAAATCAGTAACTTTGAAACTGAAATATTTCGGTGTCCGCTTGTTTGGACGAACCAGTCATTTGACAGCTATGCCTAAAAGCAATTTTCCACGAACATTTTTAAGGTTAAGCCATTAATTATTTCAAGATCCATAGAACTTATATCTCTTCACTGATATTGACGTTATTCCATTTTATCATGTTTTTCTTTTCTCTGTTCCAGGCGGAATAATGGAAGCTAAAAGTCTCGTAGTCATTCTTCTTGTTTCGTGCGTTTTCGTCTCAGTCTGCCTGCAACCAGCCTCCTCGCAAGGACTTCGATGGGGAAGAGAATTTAAAGAAGAAAATCCCAAGATAGAGCGAGTTAAAGCAGATTATCTCAGGAAAAAGCAAATGCGAGAATCCTTTGATGACGCAACGGAAAAGGGTGAGAAAAAAATTAAGAACAAATACTTTTTTCTAAAACGAGATTTGTAGTTTACACGCAGTTGCACGACTAAATTCGTTTTTCAATTCCCGATTTCGAACAGAGCCAAAACTTAAAAACATTTCGCCTTTGCTTCGGGTACAATGTTGTGAGCTTTCGGAACTAATCAAGTTAACTTCCTGATATGTTTAACTAACTTACGCAAGACGTGTGATATGATCGTAGTTCAACCACTGGCTAAACTAAACATGCTTAAAGAACCATGATGACTGAAACACGAGCTTTTGGTTAAATAATTCCGTAAATTCCTTGCTCAGTTTTGATTGAATATGTGGACACTTGAAATAAAACTTAAACCAAGATTTCATTATTCTCTTAATTTGTCAATTATGTTTGGAGTACACGACAAATCCAGTAAATTGAAATACTTTAAAGACGTGCAGGTTGTCACCGATACTGCACGAAGAAGAAGAAAAACGATGACTTGAAAATTCTCTATGGTTGAAGACTTTAAAATCGCATAAAAATTACAATAAGCATAAAATTTACTTCATAAAACTGATTAATTAGAGAAGCTGCTTAATAATATTTTGATCCCGTTATCCTTTTAAATAAATAATGTATTACGAAGACCAGCCTATCAGTGAATTGTAATTCCTGGTCCGGCAAAGTTAGATCCAAGTTGAACGACAAAAAGGATTTTACCACAAATGACCATAAAAAAGTAAAAAAGTGCTAAATAAGTGTAAAAGAAGTCAAAAATGGTTGCATAACATACTTACATAAGTCGCCAGCACATTATCTGAGTATTAGCAATACTTTTTTTTCACAATCAATAGATGACCTCAAAACGCCCTTTTCTGGTTGTAAATATGACGACTAAGATTTATAAATAGTTAAAGGTCAGTTTGAAAACTCCGTGAGTGTGATTTATCTTAATATCGGCAAAGCCTTTTAGAAGGTGTCAATTAAGATATTTTTCCTTTGTTAGATAATGAATGGCGGGCGGGCTTAGGTGAAATGGATATTGGTTTTTGCCTAAGATTTTTTTCCGAAACTGCTGAAACAAATTGACGCCAAACAGATCTGCATAAGTGCAGGTTCGAAACATGATGGATGCTATATTAAAACTATACTGAAATAAAATATCATAATAGTTATAAATAGTTGATAATGTTCACCATATTTTTACATTGCAGACTTTGATTTTAACAGACGTTAAAGCTCTCATGGAATATCACCACAAAACGAAAAGGACTGAAAAAAATGATTAGATCTTAATTTGAATGAACTGTTATACGTTCTTGTAACAATGTTTGCTTTTATATACTGATTTACTAGTGCAGAAAATAGTTGAATGAAAGTTGTGAAATAAATTGTAACGAAATGTGACGCAATAAAACGCATATGGTGATGTCCCGAAAAAAATGCGCAGGACAAAAAAAACAACAACTCAGTGCTGTGTGACAAGTTGCTATTAGTTAACATGGTGCGTTACGACGTTAAACGCGATTCATACAGGGAGGGGGTCTCGTTGCATATCCTCCCCCCCCCCCCCCCCACACACAGATAACTTTTGAAATATTTCCATTCTTTTCCATATAACTGAAAAAACATAATGGAATTCCAAACTCAAAACTTTTTCTTGTAGGGGCCAGGGAGGGTAGGGTAACTAAATTCTACACAAGGGAGAAAAAAAATTGACCAGGAAAAAAAAAAAAAAACAACCAGTAGGGGCCAGGGAGGTCAAAATTCCAATGACCCACCATGTCGGGTTTCGCCAGGTCTGTTACAGATGGGTATACCGTAGGACATGATAATTACACTTATTAAGTATTTAGTATTATTATTACGAGTCAGACGGTTCGTATTTTAGAGTTATGCACGTGCTTACCTAGACAATTTATTGCTTGAACTTAGTCTGCAAAAAGTGTAATTTTATTCACTGCGCATGTCACGTGGTTTACCGCTAGCGTAGGTCGTTACTTGGCAACATTAGGGAGGGTGCGGCCTCGTATCAGTCCCCCACCAGCCAACCTCCTTCCCAGGACCTTTTCCCTTGCTCAGCGGGAAGGAGGTTGTCCACCAGCGTTTCTGGTATAGTTAACTCACAATGATTATCACAACAGTACTTAACAATGAATGACACTTGCATAACGTCGTTTGCCCACTTTTTATTAGTTATATTTTGGTAACTATGTATAGCACATAGAGCGAAATAGCGATGAAGTCATTCCTTAATACTTGCACGATTACATAGTTCAACCGTAGCGTGAGCGCGCAAAACAAAAGATTGTAGATAATCGTGAACCCTTGCAGTTTGCGGGCCCCATAATTAACTTCTCACCCTCGTAAACAATAAAAGAGGAAATAAAATACAATAACATTAAAAAGCTTTACTTTCAAGTTAATTTAATTAACTCAGCTCATTTCTCGTCAAATAATTGAAATTCGACCATGTTTGTTCCCAGGGTCAGATCCGTTTCCATCATATTCAGGAGTTTTGAGTACAGGAGTTGAGGCGCATCGTTGCCGAATAAGAAATCAGCGTGGTTCCAACCTTCGATTTCCTTGAAGTACTTCATGTTTGTCAATCGGTTTTTTAGGAGTTCTACATCTTTCGGGCTGGCCAGTTTGTCATTTGAACCTGAGAAAAGTGCTGTCGGAGTCTGCATGTTTTCCACTTTGTACTCCGGAGGTCCGAGCTGCATTGAAGGCAAAGAGATAAAATAATATAAAGTAAACAAATATTGCCGTGGGAACATTGCCCATCACGTTTCTTTATTTTTTATGAGAGCTAGATAGCCCGTCTTTCTATTAAGCCCCCGTTTCGAGTATCGAAGTATCAATATGCGCTCTCCCTTCTTAACGGCCAAATTTCAATCAGAACTAGGAGTCTGTAATACAACTTGAACATTAAAACGACTGGATCTATGTTAATAAAACGTAACGAGGGAAAAGAAAAGGATCTCGAGTACCTGATAGTAACGTCTAAAATTGCCAAAGAATCCATAGTCGAACTTAGTACATTTCTTTGACAGCACCATCTGTAACAGAACGTAAACGGCAATCAGTAATCGTTAACACTTTGACAACAACTGTTAAGACTATTAAGTCCTCTAAGTTAATGAGAAGAGTGTGAATATAAGTTAGCAAAACTCAGTATTCTGTTGAATAATCCCAGTCCGCGACTAAGAGCGTTTTTAGTCTACCCTGGATGGGACGCTAGTCCTATTTTTTAAGCTTTCTGTCGGCCCCGCTTTCTTGAGACTGGTCTCGCTTGGGAGAGGAGCGCAGGCTCAATTTTCTCAACAACGGACAAGTCTACTCATACCCAGCTAATATCACATCTTGGTACTCAAAAACAATGGCACAAAATTGTTTATTTCACCGAGATTGGCTCATAGCAGCGTTGTGGGCGCAGTACAGAGGGGTACGAAAAAGTGAGGGAATAAAAATTAAAGCACCGACTAGTGATCATCTTCAAGTAAACGCACCTGGCCAAAGTGAACAAAGTTCTTAAATGACGTGCCGGATCCCCAGTGAGACAAGATGACAGGGACTCTCGACTGAACAGAAATCAGAAATAACGATGTTAGTATATTAAATATTAAACTCCAATATTTCGATCGAAGTATGCTATAGAAAGACTAATTTCCTCTTTTTGTAAACTGTATGGATTCGTCTAAACAATGCTAAGCAAAAGGTCGAACTCTTCAACTCCTCTTTCACACGGTGGTTACTGATATCTTTATCGTATAAAAACAAGAGGACATATCAGGGATCCAGTGCACAGGACTGAAATTTGTTTCCGTAAAGAGATGAACTGAAACGGTTAGCAAAAAAGTAAAAACAATTTTGCTGCCTCTTTCAATACACACCTTTCTCAAAACGATAAATTTTCATAACCTCAAAAATAGTACATTCTTCATAAGTTTCAGCCTGAAGAAGAAAACATAATGTACGAAAAATGTTGCTTTAGGACTGGAGTTCCACCTCGGTCTTTTCTTGCCGTGTTATTAATCAGTTTTCAATGCAGTTATACTGTTGTGCTTCCATCCTCATCCTCGGAAAGCCATGAGCAGTAAGTTATGGCGTGACAAAGTAAACCCAGCATAAATCGAAGCGACGAAAGTTACCGCCTTGTTTGTATACTTTTTTTCCGTTGAAATTTTGCCAGGTTTACTTCGCCCGCCCCACTTTCCTACCCCTGGGTCTCTGAAGATGCTTCATCCTAAGGATAGTGTTGTCAATGGGTTCATACCATGTTTATGTTGGCGCTGTCAAATCCGAACAGCTCTTCTGCGAAGTCGTAACAGACCTTCTCCGAAAGGTCGCCGCCACACACTTCCTTCTCCGTCAGCATTTGTATGAGCTCATTAGTCATCATTTTTCCACCCTTGAGGGTCGGGAAAACTCGCTGCGGAGGAAGGACAGTCATTTTGCAAGATTAAAGTATATAGATGAACAAAGGTGAGAAACTTAGACAGTAATCAACACGATGTTGAAAAAGCTAAGTTAACAGCTATAGTGAATTCGTGTAGCTGACTTTTCGAGTGTCAGCCCTTCTTCAGGGCAAAGATGTCTGCCTCATGTACTGTATAGTAATCCAAGAGCGTATTTCTAGCCCTGAAGGCTGAAGTTTGGCACGTTACTCACGATTTAACACTTAAGGTTAACTGAACCTAAATCAAAATAGCTCACCACAACCGGCACATAACTCCTGGTTCCATAGCAAGAAGCGACTAGTTGTACTTCTCATTCCCCCTCCCCCCGCTCCACCCCTACTCTGGAGAGGATGCTACTCAACCGCGGCTACTTTCTTCTTCTCCCAGTATTAGTTCATTTTACCCCAATACCACACAGCTGTTTGGCTGGAGAAAGCTTTTGTGAGAGTTAAGAGTAATGCCTAATTAAGAAGACCAAGAACACAAAGTTATTCACTTCAGCACTCGAACTCAGACTACTTCCGCGCAATGTCAAAATTGACAGCAAAAAAATAAAGAGCACCAAAGATTTACGGTATAAGTCTGTAGACCAGCGTATATTATAAAATACAACTCACTATTATTGGATACAAGGCGTACGCAGCGGAGATGATGAAATCCGAGCAGTATCCAACGGTGTAGACTGGAGCCAAGGCGAAAAACATCCTTACTTTGCTCGCCAACTGGGGATTGCTAGAGAATCCTGTGAAGCCGATCAGAGTTCCCTGGGAGTGACCCACATAAAACAGCTGCTTCTCTCCGCTCACGTTCAGTGCATGGTTCAACATGGCCGGCAGATCATATTCAGCCATTTCTTGCCAGCTATAGAAAAAAAAAGGCATTTTACAGGCTAAGTGTTATGTTACACGATGAGGTGTTTTCCCCTCGAGCGGCTTTCTCCTGAGTGTCGATAGTATTTCGCATTTGCTTTTGTCTTAGTGATTGGTGCGAAAAAACAAACAAAAACAGACAAAAACAAAAAAAATTCGCGCCACTTTCTCATTCAGCTAGTCAATCAGAAGTAAACCCAAAACCAATCGTAAGCGGTTCACACACGTTTTCTTGCGCTTTACGTCAGCTACATGTATTTGTTTCGAGTTTTGATTGGTTCTCGAGATTACCTGTGTCCTTTGTGATTGGGCATGGTGATTACGTTGATGTCGGTTTTACCACATTTAATCAAATGCTATGCTTTGAGAAAGAGTGAAAGCTCGAAACGCCTTATCTCCTTTACCAGGGCAAGAAATGTGCCTTTTTCAAGAAGGCAGCTGAGAGTGTTTCACTCAGTCAGGTACAACAGCAAAACAGTTTGTTTAAAAAGTAACGGCCGGCTTAAAAGGTATAAACACATGTTTCCTAAAATTTGAAAGTTTACGAAAGGCTTTTAGCTAAGTGCTCACGAATTCTCTGGTCCAAGTTCACCAAATGACACTTTTTTTAAAAAAAATAATGTCTGAAATCAAAGACAGAACTGTTTTGTGATGACGTTATAACCGGGACGTGCAACCAATCAGAGAGCACATTGTCACTGCCACCGAGCAGACAGTGTCTTTCCATAGGTGACCTCTAATTCAAGCTTGCACACCGTACATTCCACGATAGGATAAAACGTGATTTACGCTGACTCGAGTTCACATTACCTCCAATCCCAGAATGCATCCTCACTCGGGTCCAGTTTTACATGCCTCTGTGAGTATTTGTTACCCCGGATGTTTCCAAGCCAAACATCAAAGCCCCTGTCTGCCAAGATGTAACCAAGACTATCTGAAGGCCCGTTTAATACCCAATTGGTGCTATCCATGGTCAAACCATGCTGAAGAAAAACAACTGGTTTGGGAGATCCGCCGCTTTTAATAGTGTTTCTGCCGTGTGGAATCCGCTGCAAGTTTAGAATGTAGCCATCCTGTGTGGTGACGTAATGTTCCTCTACAGGATAACCTCTGTCTCGGATCAGTTCGCTCTGCGATGTGGAAAGATAGATTGAACATTGAATGTATTTAGAATGGTTGGGGAGGGCACTGACTGAACAATTCTGCTGATCAAACTGTTTAAAGTGTCGAGTGTCAAGTATTTGATCAAGTTGCTTGATATTTACATGGGAACAATATTTACACCGGCTGCTATGTCAACTATCAAACACCCTAATCTCCTCCTATCCGAAGATCACTCTTGGTACTGACGGTTTTCATAACAGACTCCGCAACAGCGACCTGGGGAGTGAATCAGTAAACTCTGGAAAAAGAGGCCCCTTCGTGTGCTCAAATTGCTTCTTCGTATGCACGAACTGATGTGGTATGGCAATTTTGCCAGAATAGAGGAGAATCGAGCGTTTCAAGGTTAAAAAGGTATAGATAAACAAAACAGTGCCATGGATTTGAGATAGTCAAAGTATTACATGTATTTCACGTATTTCCTCCTGCCGTGTTGCCCTTGGCCTGGCCGCAACAAAACAAAAGAAGACTGTTATCTTACGATTGACAATACAATAAACAACCAATCAAGCTTCACACACTGAGAAAATTAACTTTCACGTCTTAAATCACTGGTGACACAATGTCCCCCATTCTCGGGTAATTTTGGCATTTCTGGACAGTAAGGTGCCATAACCAGCGATCAGGCGATCTTTTTTAAAGGAATGAGATTTAGAGAGGAAGAATACGATCACAGGTTAAAAGTGCCGCACTAAGACCTCACGCTAAGAGTCCTAGTAATTATATAACGTACTTTCGATGCAGTCTTCACAAGACTATCTAAACCGTTACATTATTATTGTTATTCTTTACCTCAGTTTTGTTTTAGTTGTTACAAGCTTCGATAATTAATCGTTGAGGTGACAGACGAGTTCACCTTGGATAGAAAACACAAGAGTGCAGTCACTGCACTCTTTTTTCTTTATATAAGCATATTATACTTTTTATATATGTATACAAGCATATTATACTGTTTTTCCGGCTTAGACAAGATATTCTCAACTTTTCTACCGATTTTAGGCTGAGAATATTCTTGTGAATACATACGTGTATTCTTAGATTAGAGGAATGCAAAGGGCCCTCTGCCGACAAAATGTCAGATTACCTGTCCTTTACATTCTTTTTATATGAGAATATATTTTATAAGAATATTGAGGCTGAAATTTGCGAAATTTTATACCCGAGGCCGAGATTTTGAAGAGTATAATTTTCTCTAAAAGGCAAAACTAGCTAAAAACAACAAAAACAGCATTAGCTATATGTTCGATGCTAAAAACATTTCTGGAAGAAGTTATGTGCCATCATATTAGGCTTTAATGCCTGTAGACTGCCTCCAAAATTACTTTTATAAGTCTTGTAGTATTTTGGCGATCCCGTAAGGCGAGTCAAAATACAAATCACGTGTAAATTTTTATCATTTTTTTTCCTAAACATTTTTCATGTCAGGTCAAAAGAACTGCGTGCAAAGGTAAAACATACAAATGGCAAAAAAAAAATAAATAAATAAATAAAATAAAATAAAACTGGCAGAAACATTTTGGGCTTTACGTCTTTCTTTGCTAGTTTACGACACCGGAAGACGTTCAGCCCAGAGTAGCAGCCTAAAAACCTCCAGTCTCATTGTAACGTCGGCACTAAGATGAAGCAAAATAAACAACAGAGCCAGTGTTCTAGTGATTTCAATTATTTGCATTAGGAAACTAACGTAAGAATAGATCTCGACGTAGGCCAAAAGGAAAATATAACCTAGTAGCGTGCTTAAGATGAATTTCTCGTGTTGTTCCGGGCATTAGGGAGTTTAAGAACCCACGACGGCGACGCCGAGGGCAACGTCGATTAAAAAATGAATTTATATTTTACCTACGAATCTCGCGGTACTCTAAAGACATTTACTATGTTTATCACTGATAAAACTATCACAAAGGTAAATGTAAAACACAGCGATAAATTTGAAATGTAAATTTGAAAATTAGCCGTCGTAGTTCACGTTCTCTAGACAACGCAGAATTTGGTCATTTCACGTTGTTGTTTTGCAGAGGACGGCAAAGAAATGTACCAAGAATTGTAACGTACGTGCACAGCCATTTTTGTTTAGTAACGTTCCCGTTGCCGTTGCCGTCGTGGTTTTCTTAAACTCCCTATTTTACGCAACAACAAAGCCATCTTTGAATAGTCCGGGTGGTTATTGTCGATATTTCTGAAGACGGAAATTATCGATTGTCACCAGCATACAATTTAATATTCTTTACGCTAATAAAAAAAAAATTACACAAAATTGGTTCAGCACTGACGACGTATGTACGTTTTTGTGAGGCCTTGCACCACATGGGAAAGTGAAACTAAAACTCGCCGGAATCGCCTTGAATGCAGTTACGCAATCCCCGTTTATAATGCTCATAGATCCCAAAGAGCCTGCAGACTGTGAAGTTCATGAATTTGGCATAGCAACCATTTATTCATATTTCCTGCGCTAAAAGCGCTGATAACCATTTAGAAGAACAACTTTCCTCATAAAGCTTCAAGTCAGTTAGACTAGTCATTGTTCCTAACGTAACAAAAATTGGTAATGAAAAACTATTAACACAATCGAATTAGTCGCGAATAGTCCGAATAGTGCAGCCTGGAATTAAAATAACGTTTCTAGGTATCTTTTCACACAATTAGGTTGGATAGTACGGTCGAAGGTGTGTCGGAGGAGGGGGAGGGGAGCTGTATAAAAGCAGTGAAGGGATAGCGCTCGCTCGTCTTATGACAGTCTCTTTATATTACCTCTGACCTGTTTCCTCTTTTCTCCGAGTGGGGCAAGATTGAAAAGCCGGAAACCTGACTTACATGGCGAAAGGGAAATGTAAGCATGTAGCGTAGAAATGCAATTAAACAGTCACGTCTCAGTCCATCTGTACGTAATTTATCAGAAAGTACTACGTGAACTAAATCCAACTAAGATTGGCACTCGGCATAAGAAGAAACTACAGAATTTGGTAGACAATGTGGTAAGATGTCTGCCCTGCGGGGACTACCCAGACTACCCCACTGATTCAACGCAGTCTATTTTTCTTTACGTTCTTAAATAGTTGCACCCCCTTTGCTCCCGACGAGACAAATAATAAATAATTCTACAAGAACGTGAACGTCTTATCTGTTTGGGTGCAAAACGTGTCACTCCACTGGATCGATTGCCGAAAAAAATATATAACACTTGAAAGTCGTCACCAAACGAACATGAAACGAGTTCAGAGTCCATTCTTTCTTTCTCAAAGGTTTTCCAATTGTGTCATATAAATGGCATACCGTGTTTTTTAAAAGAAGCAAAAATCATCTTACCGCATTCCGATAAATGTCGGGGTCCTCACTTTGTTCTTGAAGCTTTAAAGGCGCACAACTCGACAGCGAGAAAAATATTGAAGCCACCATTATGCATTTCGTCAAAATTTTAAAGTCCATTGTTGACAGGATTGGAGCACGCAATAGACAATTTATAATCTCTACAGCAGAAGCAGGCGAAGAAAACGAGGTCCAAAATCTGAGAAAAAAATTGGCACACAAATGAAGATTAACAAGTACTACGAAAGACGGCAACGAAGACATACAAAGTTAAGAAATTTGGAAAGATAAAATTGCGTACCTCTTCAAGACCTGAGCTGTTGTCTTGACAGATTTCGATCCAAAATGCCTGAAAGTTTTTATGGAGTGCGTATTAAATGAACCTTTACAGTATCCGGTCACAAGAAGTTTTACCCACATGCTGCGCGGAATTAAGTTACAATATCTCATCAAAGAGATCGAACAACAGGAAAACCAACAGCGAAAGGCACGGGAAGGAGATTTGCGACCTCAGTGACTGACCCATGTCCCTGATGATCATTTAGTGTTCAAACTAAGAATAATAACTGGAAAACACCCTATTACAGGAGATGCTAAAATGAGAGACTTCACTTCTTCCTCAACACTGCTTTTATTTTAGCTTTTAATGGTATGTTAGGATTTTTATTGCGCAACACGCAACATTGAGTTAACACTATTCTAGCCAGCAGTCCGGGCCAGCAACCGGATGTCTCAAAATTCGGTGATGTAGACTGACGCACGCTACACTATTCTTGACACGTGCTTCGACACGTGCACGGTAGTGAATGTCACAATTTAGAGGCTGTTTCCATCGATGATTACGTTTTGTTTCGGAACACAAGACAAAACAGAGGATAGATTTCTGAGTTTTTTGGTTTCATTGTCTAACCGTAACTTATTACACGACTAAGTTAGTTCATGCAAAAACTTTGTCACTATCGTAGTCCAAAACTAAACCAGCAAGACGCCTAAAGGCGATTCCGTGGGATGCTTTGGCTAGGGAGCGTAGCATTGGAATGAATTGCGAAGTTACAGTAAAGTGTCACGATTAATCAGTTAGATCAGCCATAGAAATCACTGTAGAAGGTCTTGAAGAAACGGTCACTGTGTTTGCAGTGGAAAATAGGGTAGGCGGGAAATTACTGTGAGAGAAGAGCATCCTTCCCCGGCTCCTATTTCTTCTTTCCGGGTGATCTAACTGAAATAATATTGCAACGTGGAAAATGAAATTTGTTTTTTTTTCTTCTAATGGGGCCATATCACTTACGTTGAGAACTGCCAGCAAATCTTGAGACATGAATGGTAACGCGACGTTTTAATTATTTGAAGACTAAAATATTGTGAAGGGCTGTATTGCCATCAATAAACGTAACGAATCTACTAAAACATTGACAGACTAAAGCAATGATTGTCTTTTATATAATTAGGAGCCCTTTTTTTTGTGAGAGAAGAACTGAAGCACATTAACAAAAGTATTGATTGTCCGTAGAGGCTAACTTGTGCAAGAGAAAAACGTAACGCCACGTAACGCAACTGGTATGTTCACGGAAAACATCGACACCAACCGTTTCAAAAATTCGCTGAAATATTTGTTAGTTTGCAGTCGAAGATATTTAAGCCTCGAGAGTTTTACTTTATCGAAACTTTCACAGTTCAATCCATGAGTCTACAGTCATGCTACGTGTATGTTTAAGGTTTTGTGTATTTTTGCTGACATTGAGCTTACCTGTTTACCAGAACGCACATGTGAATAGTGTTTGCGAGAAGGTTTATTCCGGTCGATGTTTATTCTATTTTCAGTGTTCCACTGTTAAAATTTATAAATACAAAGGGAAATATTTGTTAAGAAGAATTCCTCATGCTTCTCATGATCTCTCATGGAAGCTTTAATCCTTTCGTTATCTGGAATAAACAAGCACACATTATCAATGCCAGTTGCGTTACGTTGCGTTACGTTTTCTCTCACTCAAGTGAACCTCTAATGACAATCAATACTTTTGTCAATGTACTTCAGTTGTTCTCTCAAAAAGAGAAAAGCTTCTAATTATATAACAGACAATCAGTACTTTAGCCTGTTAATGTTTTAGAAGATTCGTTACGTTCACTGACGGCAATACAGCCCTTCACAATATGTTAGTCTTCAAAATAATTAAAACGTTGCGTTACCATTCATATCTCAAGATTTTCTGGCAGAAAATGGAATTTGTATTTTTCTTTTCTAATATGGCCTCATAAGAAATATTAAAAAATACAAATTCCATTTTCCAGGTTGCAATACTATTTCAGTTAAACACCATGCACACTCATGTTTTATCTTGTAGATCATCGGGAAAGAAGAAATAGGAGCCAGGGAAGGAGACCAAGGCTCTTCTCTCACAGTAATTTTCCGCCTACCCTATTTTCCACTACAAACACAGTGACCGTTTCTTCAAGACTTTCTACAGTGATTTCTATGGCTGGTCTAACTAATTAATCGTGGCACGTTACTGTAACTTCACAATTCATTTCAATGGTACGCTCCCTAGCCAAAGCATCCCACGGAATCGCTTTTAGGCGTCTTGTTCAATGAATATCGTGTGTGAATATCGTTTGTATAGCTTCGTATGAATATCGTATGAATGTCGTATGTCAACGTGTTGCTTGTTTAGTTTGTTTCGTTTGGCAAGTCGAGTGAACAGTGAACTCCTTGGTTCGATGCGTAACACAGAGTTCAGCGGTGCGTAGTGGGTGAAACAAGGAACAGAGACGTAATAAACAACTAACTATATATCTGCCATGTGCGATCGCTACAGATAATGGTGCAATCCGACCGAGAGGGAATAGGACCGAGAGAGCCTCGGTCCTAGTCCCCAACATCTCTGTAATATATTTGTAACCGGAAGTTGTGTTAAGCTGTTGTATTACCCAAGATGCTTAGAGAATAAAGTTGTTGTGTTGAGCAAGCCTAGTCAACTTGTGTTGTCATGTCACCGAGCCATACTTTTGCTAGTATGTTTCATTTTGGCGACAAGGATGGGATCCTCTACATGCACGAAGACGCATGAGAAATCCAGTGAAGTTTTGATTTTCTCTGTGTGAGGAAAAAGGTTTGTTTTCGACCGAGGCAACTTGATCAAAGTTTGAGCACGTGCTATCAAAATGGCGGGAATTGGATTGTTTGGTCGTGTCGGCGAGTTCAGCCCTGAGCGAGAGACTTTTCGTTCCTATGTGGAAAGAATGGAAATGTTCTTCATGGCAAATAATATCATAGAAGAAACAGGCGAGGGTAAAGAGGAAGCCAATCTCGCAGTTGCAAATAGAAAACGTGCTATCTTTCTGACTGAGATTGGACCCGAAGCATATTCTACCCTGAGCAATCTGCTGGCACCAGTGAAACCAAAAGACACTCCTTTTGCGGACATTGTCAAAGCATTGGAGAAACATTACAATCCAGCGCCATTGGAGATAGCAGAGAGTTTTCATTTTGGAACTCGCTATCAAAAACAAGACGAATCCATCAGTGACTTTATTGTGGCCTTGAAGAAGTTATCGATTCATTGTAACTATGGAGAGTTTCTCAACCGAGCTCTGAGAGACCGTTTTGTGTGCGGATTGAACAATCCCAAAATACAGAATAAACTTTTGAACACCGAGGATCTTTCTTTTGAGAAAGCGTGCCAGATTGCAAAGTCAATGGAAATGGCAGAGAAGAACACCCAAGAATTCCGTCCTGTCAGTGCAAGTGATGACAGCCAAGGCATAGTAAATAAACTGGAAACTGTAAACACTAAGGAACCCTCATGTTACCGGTGTGGTGGTAAGCATGCTGCACCTAAGTGTAAATTTAAGTCAGCAAAATGCTACAAATGTAGCAAAGTAGGTCACCTTGCATCAGTTTGTCGCAGTAAAGATGTTGAGTCTGGCATGAAAACAAAACAACCAGGAGCTAAAGGTACTGTTCATAGTGTCTTAGAATCAAACACAGAAGGTTGTGATGATAATGATGAGTTAGGTATTTATTCCATGTATGCAGTTGGTACAGATAATCCTACCAACAAAAGTTATACTGTAGAAATGACCATAAATGGTTCACCATGTGCAATGGAAGTAGACACTGCAGCTGATTACTCAATAATGAGTAAGAGCACACATTCTCAGAAATTCAGTAATTTTCCACTTTGTCCGTCAAAAGTTGAATTGAAAACCTATACGGGTGAAACCCTTACAGTGTGTGGTGAAATGCTGTGTGATGTAGTGTACAAGGGCCATGAATATACATTGCCAATTATTGTAGCTGATTATGAGAAGAAGCCTACTTTGCTGGGAAGAAATTGGTTAAACCAGATAAGGCTTGAGTGGGGTGAAATATTTAGTTTAACAAGATCCGAGTTGGAAAGTGCCAAAAGTCAACTTGATGGATTACTAGTTAAACACAGTGAGTTGTTCAAAGATAGCTATGAGGGCATGAAAGGGTTGGAAGCACACATCACCATGAAAGATGGTGCAAAGCCCATATTTATTAAGCCACGTAGAGTTCCATATGCACTAAAAGATGAAGTCGAAAAGGAGTTGGATAAGTTAGAGAAAAATGGGGTAATCGTTAAAACTGACAGATCAGACTGGGCAAGCCCAATAGTAGTTGTGCCAAAGGCTGACAAATCGGTTAGAATTTGTGGGGACTACAAAGTAACCATCAACTCAGCTGTTGAAGATGAGCAGTATCCCCTTCCCACCCAACAGGACTTGTATGCTGCCCTCTCGGGATCAAAATTTTTCAGCAAACTTGATTTGTCGCATGCGTATGCTCAGCTAAGTGTTGATAAAGCAAGTCGTGAGTACCTGACAATTAGCACACACAAGGGACTCTATTCCTACACCAAATTACCATATGGGGTTAAATCAGCACCTAAAATATTCCAAGCTAAAATGGATATGATTTTGCAAGGAGTAGAAAAATGTGTGTGTAAGCAGGATGACATTCTTATTGGTGGTGTCAGTTGGCAGGAGAATATCAAAATCCTGGCTGAGGTATTGGAGAGGTTGCATAAATATAACCTGCATTTGAAGATGGCAAAGTGTGAATTTCTGAAGAGGGAAGTTGTCTATTTGGGTTTGAAGATAGATGCTGAAGGTTTGCATCCAGTTGAGGAAAAAGTGGCTGCCGTAAAAAGGGCACCAGTACCACAAAACGTCAGTGAGTTGAGATCTTTTTTGGGCATGGTCCAGTACTATCACTCATTTCTTCCAGGTTTAGCAACCACACTAGCACCATTACATGAGCTCCTCAAAAAGGGTGTCCAGTGGACATGGACAACAGAGTGTCAGCAAGCATACGACGCTTGTAAACAAGGTCTCACCAGTGATGCACTGTTGGTGCATTATGATGGGGACCGTGAACTGAGACTTGCTTGTGATGCGTCCAGCTATGGAATTGGAGCAGTTATTAGCCATGTGATGGATGATGGCCAGGAGAGGCCAATAGCCTATGCCTCTCGGACACTGAGTTCAAGTGAAAAGAACTATGCACAAATTGAGCGTGAAGCATTATCAATTGTTTTTGGTGTAAAAAAATTTCACCAGTTTTTGTATGGGCGTAAATTTACCCTGATCACTGATCACAAACCATTGTTGGCAATTTTTAATCCAAAATCCGCTATCCCCACACTAGCAGCAGCTCGAATGCAGAGGTGGGCTCTAGTACTTTCGGCGTATGACTATGAGATTGAATACAAAAGATCTGAAGACCATGCCAACTGTGATGCTCTCTCAAGGCTACCACATGAGGACTCCACAGTGGGAAGTGAGGGTGTGGTCTACAGTGTGAGGGTAATTGATGATGATTTTCCAATCACTGCAGAAGATATCGGAAAGGCAACCCTTGTAGATCCTGTACTTGGTAAGGTACATCAATTTGTGATGTCAGGTTGGCCAGAAGGGTGTCCTGATGAGACCCTCAAACCCTATCATAATAGAAGAAATGAGCTGTCCTGTGAACAGGACTGTGTCCTTTGGGGCTCTAGGGTGATTATTCCACCAATCTTTAGAGCCAAAATGCTGGGGCAGTTGCATTGGGAACACCCTGGTATATGTGGTATGAAAGCAATTGCTCGTACATGCATGTGGTGGCCAAAAATGGATCAGGAAATCGAGGAAGCAGTGAGAGTATGTACAGTATGCCAAAATGTTAGAAATGCCCCACCCAGTGCACCCCTGATCCCATGGAAGTGGCCAACTAGACCATTTCAACGGATCCATATTGATTTCTGTCAGAAGGGTAATGATTACTTCCTTGTAGTAATCGATAGCCACTCAAAGTGGATTGAAGTGAAACATATGAGCTCTACAACTACTGAACGGACTATTGATGAGCTCCGTTTAATTTTTGCTACTCATGGTTTACCTGAAGAGGTGGTGTCTGACAACGGACCACAGTTTACGTCCATTAAATTTACCGAATTCATGCGCAAAAACGGCATCAAGCACACGTTGGTTCCACCCTATCACCCTCAATCTAATGGGGCAGCGGAGAGGTCTGTGAGAGTTGTTAAGGATGCTTTAGTTAAACAGGTGCTTGAGGGTAAAAAGGGCATCTCTATGAAGCACAGACTTGCTAATTTTCTATTTCGGTATCGCACAACCCCTCACAGTACAACCGGTGTGACTCCCGCTGAGTTGATGGTGAAGCGTTGCCTAAGAACAAGATTAAGTCTGATTAAGCCTAATCTGGCACAAGTTGTAGAGAATAAGCAAGAGAAACAGAAAATGTATAAGGATTTGAAATGTAAGAGGGAAAGATCCTTTGTAAGAAATGACAGGGTGCGGGTACGAAACTCGAGGGCCAATTCTAAGACTGATAAGTGGATTCCAGGCACTATAATTAAAGTTTGTGGGCCCAGAACCTATGTAGTTAGGACAGGACACAAAACCAGATATGTGCACACTGATCACATGATAAGAGCACATGATAATGTACCAGATGATGTCAGTGAGCCAGATGTCGTGGTGCCTGAATCAAGTGGTCAGAAAATAAATGATGATAATGTGAATCCTCTCGATAGTACTTCTGAACCACATGTAGATCTGCCTGAAAACGAGGATACTGTTGTATCTCCTTTAGTTGTAAGTAGTCCACCTACAGTTTTGCGAAGATCTCAAAGGATTAGAAAACCAGTTGTTAAACTTAACCTGTAACTGTAGGTTATCACTATGTCTTGAGTATAAGTGCATCCTGAAAATCTGGGGAAAAGCAGTGTAATATATTTGTAACCGGAAGTTGTGTTAAGCTGTTGTATTACCCAAGATGCTTAGAGAATAAAGTTGTTGTGTTGAGCAAGCCTAGTCAACTTGTGTTGTTATGTCACCGAGCCATACTTTTGCTAGTATGTTTCAATCTCCCCTCTTGTAAAAGAGAGGAGATGTAAAACGTACAAGTTAAAGAGTAAAGCAAGAAGTGTCAGTTAAGATAGACCAGACTAGGTCAATTCATAGTCTCTGAACCTTGAAGGAGGTTTATTTATCCGGGTTCGCGTTCTGGTGTTCTCTGGGGAAGTCTCTGAAGTGGTACTTTCTGGTGTAGGTCTAAGGGGTCTGACTTGGTTAGCCTCGGATGCAGGGTTCTCTGTGTTGTCGCCTGTGTTGGCGTGAGTCGCAGGGCCCTCTGTCTCGCTGGGTGTGGCGGTTTCCGTAGCTGGCTGTTGTAGTAGAGTCTGCACAGGTGGTGCAGAGTGGGTACTGTTTTCTTCAGTCGGAGACGCTATGGGAAAGTTCCTGCTTGGAGGGTTTGGCTCGCAGCTCGATGGCGGAGTGCTGTCAAGTGTTGGTAGATTAGATTGTGGGGCTGCTGGCTTGATGTGGACACGGTTTCTACGGATACTGTTAATCGGGGTTTGAATGGTGTAGGATCGAGGTGTGTCTCGCGAAATGATCGTGCCACATATCCAGGACCGACTCTTTTGTGTCGCTGGTGGTTTCGCATAGACGCGGGAGCCAATACGCAGACGACTGTGTGTTTTGGATGCTGACCTGTCGTAGTATTGTTTACTCGCAGTCCGCTTAAGGCTGAGTTCTTGAGCGACCATCTCCGGGTTGAGTGGCGATGGCTTTAGAAGGTGGTCTGGTGTTGGTAGGGTAGTTCTTGTCCTTCGGCAAAGCATGCGCTGTGCAGGTGAGGAAGTGTGTCCCTGGAGTGGGGTGTTCCGGTAATCAAGCAGCGCGGTTTGAAGGTCATCCGCTTTCTTTAACATATCGATTTGGACACTTTGACGGCGGCTTCGGCTCTTCCATTTCCTTGGGGGTGGTATGGTGAAGAGGTTTTGTGTTGGAATCCGTATTGGGTGGCAAAATCGTCATGCTCCTTGCAAGCGAATTGTGGGCCATTGTCAGTATGGCATATCTGTGGGATGCCAAAGCGGGCAAAGTGAGCCTTGGTCTTGCTAATGATTGTGGCTGCGAGGGTATCCTGAAGTTCGTCGACCTCTGTCCAATCCGAGAACTGGGAGACGGTGATTAGGCAATCCTTCTTTTCATGGGTACAGATGTCTTGGCTCACTAATTGCCATGGCCGCCTTGGAATTGGCAAGGATTTCATGGGTTCCTTCGCTAGGGTTTTATCATATTGGGCACATATGGGGCAGTTGTCACACATGTCTGATATTGCCTGCCTCATGCACGGCCAGAAGAGAACTTCACGAGCCATGCGGATGTTTGATTCTGCACCGAAGTGATTCGCGTGTATTTTGCGTAGCATTGCTGACTGCATGGTTTCTGGGACCAGTACTTGTGGACCCTTGTAAATTACTCCATTGTTTACTGTTAGTTCCTCTCTGAAGCTCCAGTATGGACGGAGATTGGTGGCCAGGTGTTGTTTATTCTCGGACCAGCCGTGTGTGATGGTGTGTTGGAGGTTGGTAAGAGTGGGATCCTTTTGAGTTTCTGTCGTGAGGAGTTGTTCTGTGACGTCGGTTAGTCTGGGGTTGTGGTCATTGTATGAGTTTTCTAGTTCAAGGCGGAAGACTTCAAATCCCGTTATTTCGCATGTGTTGGGTTTGGTAGGGCGGCACGAGAAAGTGTGTCTGCGATGTGAAGGGTGCCTTTCTTGTACTGTATTGTGAACTGATATCGTTGGAGTCTCATGAGCATGCGCTGAAGACGGGCAGGTGCTTTGTTTAGGGGTTTCGGCAGATGGTCTCGAGAGGTTTGTGGTCTGTGTGCACTGTCACATCTAACTTCCCAAAAAGCCAGTGGTCGAATTTGGCAAACGCGTTGCAGATCGCGAGGCATTCTTTCTCTATTTGGGAGTAGCGTTGTTCTGTGCTGTTGAGGCTGTTGGAAGTAAACGCAACGGGCTGGAGTTTACCCTCTGCGTTTGGTTGGAGGAGGGCACCACCTAGGCGTTCTTCGCTGGCGTCAACTTGGAGTACCACAGGTTTCCCCAGATCGTAGTACTGGAGGGTTGGAGCAGTTGCAATTAACTTCTTTGCGCTGCTGAATGCGTCAGCTTGGGCCTCTGACCAGGAGAATGGGATGTCCTTTTGGATGAGGGCTGTAAGGGGTCTTATGGTGGTACTCAGGTTTGGGCAATGCGGTGATAGGTAGTTGGCCATGCCAAGGAACCGGCTGGCTCTGTTTCTCGGTGTGGGCATGGTGGTTATTGCAGCGCTTTTGTCGGGGTCTGCTTTCATTCCGTGTTTCGTGATGATATTGCCCATAAATTTAACTTCCGGTGGCTTGAATTGCAGCTTCGTAGGGTT